>NW_006293523.1:874743-880511 GCF_000327345.1 Myotis davidii | reverse complement strand
ATATATATATTCTGTTTAAGATAAATGCATTTCGGTTATGCACTATAGAGTACACAGAAATTCTTTTGGAAGCTCTTTTAATTTTTTTCCATACATACCACAATTTTGTATTTTAAAATTCCACATATTACCTTATTGTTGGGACACTATGTTTTCCTTCCAGCTAAGAATTTTAAGATTCTTTACAACAAATAACTTCCTATTTGCTTAACAACAGTCATCCCATCACTCTGGGGCATGGAAACACTATATCTGCTCTTCATGATTTAAATGATTTGGTCATTTATGCTTATTCTTTGGAGATAGTTCACAGTATAAAAACCAAAGCTTCATAATATCCCATTTAGAAATTCATCAGGCTTCCTCTTTGTAGTTGAAATATTAGACTTATTCTACGCATTAGAATTTGTAGTCACAAGTGGAATATAAACGTATTTTAGGAGAGCTATAATCACAGCCCATGAGAACAGCAGAGAAATCTCTTTCAAAACCAGGTTAACACGACCATATTATACCTCCACCAATCAAGCTCACAACTTCCACATAGTTCCCAGGGGGGCAGTAAATGAGCTCTGCTATTCAAAACCATGAACAAGACCTCACCTCAGCAAGATGCGGGTATAACTACAAAACTGCCGACACTAATACAGGGCACAGCAATTAATGTTTATGCAGTGTTTTACCATCATCAGTTTATATATAAAATAGCTTTACAAGCTAGTTATTATAGCCCCATTTCACAGCTGTGCAAACTAAGAAAGACATTTCTGAAGAGTAGGCGAAATCTGAGTTCCTAGCCTTCTTGAGGCTGATATGTTTTAAAGGTGAGAGAAAGTGGAAATAGTAGGGAATGGCTTCCAGAACTGAATGGTAATGAACTAGACATAAGACATGAGACAATGTAAGTTTTGAGAATTCAAACTCTTTCCTGTTTCTATACAGCTTCGCTGTTTAATGCATTCTCTCTAGTGCAGGGACCAGGGAGAGTCAGCTGTTTATCCCATTCTCCTTCTGTTTTCATTATTGCTGTCACCCATTCCTCTACATTCTGCAACAAGTTAACCTTTCTCTTGGCCTTATTTTTTTTTTGTAGGCAAAAAGAAATAGTACTTTTAAAGGTAATATATAAATCCAAAAACATTTGAGTGGCAAACACCAACATAGAAGTCATTTTCCTATCAAATTATAGTTGATTTTTTAAAACTTCATATTGGCGGAGCTATTTTGATTTCCCAGTTTTAAAACACTGACCTTATTTTTCCCTGGTACATGCTTTCAAATTGCTAGGATTGACTGGGATAATATATGACAATATCTGCACCATAATGTGAAGAAAACCCATTCCAAATTGTTTTGAAAAGTAGAGGAATAGAAATACCCTTTATGTTGGGTCTTGGACTTAGTAGAGCACACTTGGTCATGCTTTTTTTGTCCAACCGGTTTGACGAGTTTTGTCCAAATAGTAAAGTGTCTACCTGACCAGGTCTTCCATGACCCCATATCATGGACAGGTCCTGCTTCAAAACACGAGACATTAGACCTTTGGGCTTAGAAAATAATTTATTGTTATGTTAATTTAAATGAACTTAAATTTATTTAATATGAGCAGTACTGAATGGGATCCCAATTTATTTAGAATAAGTAACCCCAAACAAGAAATGTTTAAAGCTACTACTAGGGATTAAGAATGATCTCATATTAGAAGTTAAATTCTGATGGGTTGTATATTTTAGACTCCTTCAAGTTCATTTTATTTACATGAAAAAAGAAATTAAAGTCTCAAATTATCAGTAAAATGCATTTCTATAAATAAGATGCTTTTCATCTGATGTAATTTTAATTCTAATTTAATATCTACTCACATTTTAACTGAGAGGCTACCAATTTTGTACAGTTTATGGCTTTCATTATTATTTCAATAAAAATGCTCTAGGAGAATAGAATATCTTTTAAAATAAATTGGATATAAAATTTTATAGTGTAAAGATCTTAAGATGTAAAGTTTTTCATGATGAGATGATATCTATTCTGTACAGTATATTAGTTTTGTAAAGTTGTTTTAATTTTTAATGTAGTGCATTATTATCTGTAGCATTTTATTACCTGCACAGTTAAACAAAAAGTTTACCATGGATTTTGCATATCATTATAAAACACCTTTCACAGAACCAACCATATTTTCTACACATGGATCATGCTTATCTTTTCCTTCATTTCTAGTTTAGATTTTATCCATCATTGCTTGAAAATTCACTCAGACAAGAAGAAGAGTTACTATTTGGGGCAACTTCATATGTGTCAGGCACTATAGTAAGATCATTGCATATATCATTGCATCAGTTCTCACAATTCAAAGAAGTGGAAACTACTATGTCCATTTTAGGGAGGTTGAAATACAGAGAGATTATGGTCATGTTTAGAAAGTGGTAGATCTAGTTATTTTATAAAGTCAGACTGACAAAAACTGTGTTTTTGCCCTAGCCAGTTTAGCTAAGTGGATAGAGCATTAGCCTGTGGACTGAAGGATCATGGGTTCAATTCTGATCAAGGGCACATGCCAGGTTGCAGGCTTGATCCCCAGTAGTGGGTGTGCAGGAAACAGCCAATCAATGATTCTCTATCATCATTGATGTTTCTATCTCCTTCTTCCTCTCCCTTCCTCTCTGAAAACAATAAAAATATATTTTTAAATAAAGCTTGTGCTTTTAACCACTGCATTATTCTTAGGATGATTCATGTTTGTAAAATTTAAACCAGAAGATAATAGAAAAGGGGTTAACCTGAGACTATAATGGTTATCTCTGTGTTTTAGAATAAATGATTTAAGAACCTGCCAGGTTCTTAAGTCATTCTCTTTAAAGTGGAAATAATCTAAAAACAATTAGCAAGTCCTAGCCAATCATTTAGGAAAGTGTACCTGGAACTTATTAAACCAATAATTTTTAAACTTAAAAATTCAATCATTTTTTCAACAATCCTATATAATAAAAGCCTAATATGCAAATAGACCAAATGGTGGAACAACTGGTAGAATGACTCGTTGCTATGACATGCACTGACAACCAGGGTGAAGACTCAATGCAGGAGCTTCCCCCAGGCCACTGGCCCAGGCTAGCCAAGGCAGGTGCCAGTGGAGGTCCCCAATCGCCCTGCCCATTGCCCCGCAGAGAGAGGCAACCGGTGGCAGCAGGAGGCGGGAAGTGGGGGGGCGGGGCCTGCGAGCAGGCGGCGCCAGGCTGGCCAAGGTGGGTGCCAGTGAGGGCCCCTCAATTGCCTCACCAGTCACCTCACAGATTGGCACTGATCAATGGCCAGGCCTAGGGACCCCACCTGTGCACAAATTTTGTGCACTGAGCCTCTAGTTTATAATAAGCACCAAACAAGTGCTGTGATAGAGGCACCTGTTAAATATATATGACCAAGACAGATAAGAACTTGGCTTCCATGAATCTTACATTCTGGAATGGGACTGATATAAACAAGTAATACAAATACCATCAAGATAATTTCAAATTGTGAGAAGTCCTATGAATAAAATAAGAAGAGTGATGTGGTAGAGAACAATTTGCACAGAGACTGTTTTAATGAAGGTGACAATAAACTTCTACAACCAGGAATTGTGAAGGTAAATAACCTTAAATAGATCACATGAATATTATATTTTATATTTGTATCCATACACATTTGGCACCCTGTATTTACTTCCATAGCAAAATCATGTTTTAAGTTACAATGGAAATCACTGAAATTCCTCCTCTAATATTGTAATGCCATTGATGACTGAGGAAGCTGAATGTTGCTTTTTCTGTGGCTTCACCTCCTTCTTCTATTCTGTCAGAAAGAAAGCATTGACAAAGGATTAGTGAGTACCCAATGATTGGTAAAGGGATACCCTCCACTCTTCTGTGAAGACCTTCCCTGGAGAGACACAAAATTTTAATAGAATGAGAATAGTTTTAGTCATTTTCTTATATGATGCTCACAACTAAAGATCTTTAATTCTTAAGTAAATATGACACTCTATTCCAACACAGTAGTGGAACACCTATAAGACTAAGACTCCATTCTTATAAAATATGTGTGTGTGTGTGTGTGTGTGTGTGTGTGTGTGTGTGGTGTATGTGCGTTGGTCTTTAAAATTTGGCAGAAAATAAGCAATTTCTTAAAATATAATATAACCTATAAGTCAATATAAGACATCTAAGACATCAAAGGGCTTGTTCTCTTCTCCACTGTGGTTTACACAGACTCAAAATACCTTTCGTGTCTAAATGACTCATATGATGATGAGTTTACTATAAATGGAAAGTTGGTGTGTATGCCATTTAAATAAAGAGAAATCTCTATGTATAAAAGGCTAAGTGACCAAACATCCATCTGTCCAACCGTCCAACTGGCCGACAGGCCAATACATATGACTTGCACTGGCAATCTATATGTATAAAAGACTAAGTGTCTATGCTACGGGTAGCTATGACACATACTGACCACTAGGGGGCAGATGCTCAATACAGGAGCTGTCATGACATGCACTGGCCATTTAAAAATAAACAGCACCAAGGACCTGGTGCTGACAAATCAACACTCAGCTTCTCCCAAGTGGGACATAGACCCCACCACCACCCTGGAGCGACACCCCACCAAATTTCAGCCAATGTTGCCCAGACCCAATAGCGCAAAATGTGGCCCACAGCCCAGCCCCACCCGGAAAAGGTGGCTTTGGGCACCAGGTAATGACATCATGTAGCAATGCCCAGCTTCCTCTCCCTAGTGACTACCGTCCTTGGAGTTTCTTCAGCCCAGGAACCCCAGTTGCTTTATAGCCAGGTGAAAACATTTTACAGTTTAACCAAGTGTTTGTGCAGTGTTTTCATGTGCCTCATCTCATTTGATCTTCACAGAAGTCCTGGGATAGGTAGATAGGAGACTTGGTAGAATCCTATTTTTTTTTTCATTAGCTGGAAAATGGAGATTTAGAAAGTTTAAAAACTTGACCCAACTGAAAAGAAGTAAGAAATGGTGGAACTTGAAAATGACTTCCGGTTTTCTAAATGTACAGAATATAGTCAAACAGTGCTACAGTTAAATATTTTACCCTTTGTTTTCCCTGTGTGATCTACAATAATAATCTGCTTCATGTTGATATTTACTGCTGTGTTGCTGATAATTACCTGAGAGAGAAGTTGGGGTGCTTCACTGGGCTGGGAGAAGTTTAGCTAAATCAGAAAACAGGTCTAGAGAGAAACCAAGATGGCAGCATAGGTAAACACCGGAGTTTGCTGCCTCTAACAACCACTTCAAAAATACAACTAAAAGATGGAACGGACATCATCCAGAACCACAGGAAGGCTGGCTGAGTGGAAGTTCTACAACTAGGAGGAAAGAGAAAAACATACCAAGACTCAGAGGAGGCTCAGTGCTGAAGTAAAATACTAAGGTGCGGAGTGCATGCAGAGTGGGCTGGCGGCTGAGGGCGTGGTTGTTGTTTCAAGCCCCACCCTCAGTCTGGTCCCGCCATCCACTGCTTGTACTCTGAGTGCCCTGCGGCCCACCTGCCAGGAGAAGGAGCACAGGGCAGCAGGCAGGAGGCTTCCATGCTCTCCTCCATGCCGTGTCAGGGTGGAGCCGCTGTGTTGCTCCAGAGATAGGCAGAAGCAGGGAGGTGTCCAGAGAAGGCGGGACTGGACTGAGGGGGGAGCTTGAAGCAGTCAGAGAAGGCCAGAGGTTTGCAGCGGTTCTCAACCTGTGGGTCGCGCCCCCTTTTGCGG
>NW_006293523.1:856716-872996 GCF_000327345.1 Myotis davidii | reverse complement strand
CAGAGAAAGGGCAAATAGCAATATTAAAATATTTCTTCTAATTAATTTCCTTTCAATGTGCATGAATCTGTGCACAGGGCCACTAGTTTAAAAATAAAAGAATTGTGGAGCAGGAAACATTTTTTTCATCATTCCAAATCATTATTTTGGGTATATGAATTAATTTTCAGAGTTGTAGCACATTTTTCATGTATTAATCTTGGGACTGTTGATTGTCTATTTTCCTCCAAGAAAAGCTACATGGCATTTGCCTTTCTACCAGATCATCACTGTTGATTCCATTTAGACTCTGACTGTGATTAGTTGCAGCTGGGGTCCATTTGAAACAACATTTTTATATCGTGTACAAGATTAGAGCAAACAAACTACTTTGACTACAGTATTCTCCAATTACATTAAATTTACCCACTGATGTTTTTATTTCCTTCCTTTCCAATTTAGCTGTGTAATGTGAAAATTGGCCCTATTTTTGTGCTTATTATGATATTCTTAATCCTTTCTTTCTTCTCACATGATGTTAGTTGCATAGGAGGACTTCACAAACTCTTTTAATGGGAATGAGTGGATTTTCCTTCTTGTGAAAGAGTCCCAAAATGACTCCTGCAGTTAACTTTCCAAGCTTTGAGTTATATTCTTAACATCTATTAAGAAAGCAGGTAGTAGTGACATTATACCTGTACTTGTTATCTATCTGTGACTCAGAATGGAATCAGAGTGATTTGATCTAACAAAATGGAGAAAGCTGTTCACGGCATCATGGGATTAAGCATAGCAATTTCTGACTGAAGAATTAAGATACTAAATACAAACGTTAAAAAGATAGTAGAGACATAAAGAGAAAGAGTAAATAAAGGAAATACTAGAGGGGAATAAAGAAAATAAACAAAAAAAATGATGTATATTGTGTCAAGTTGTAGAGAATCAAGGTGGACAATATACTTACCTGAACACTGATACATGACCAGGACAGTAGGAGGACTTTCTGAGGTATAGTGAGTGCTCCCTTGAATAAATAAATACACAAAAATATCACATCAGACGAATCGTTTGCAAAAATTAAAATTAGACTTACATTTCAGATTCAATAAATATTAAATATATGTGTAAGATATTTAGTGTATGATGTCTGTAGTTAACACTGTTGCATGATGTACATGAAAGTTGTTACAAGGATAGATCCTAAAAGTTCTCATCACAAGAAAAAAGTATTTTTCTCTCTTATTTTGTATCTATATGATATGATAATGTTAACTAAAACTGTGGTATTTCACAATATATGTAAGTACAACCATTATGTGGTACACCTTAATCCTACACAGTGCTGCTATACAACTGGAAATAAATAGCTGTGCGATATAGAATTTATGTGCTCAAAAATAAATACTAGTATTTCATAATGGTCATTTATATATATTTTAATTGGGTAAATACTGTTGAGTCAAAACTCAAGTATTCTTGCATTCTTGCAGAAGGAACCTCTTACATAAATGACTTCATGGATTTCTTGAGTTTGGAACACTATTTTTAAAAATTATTTATTAATTAAAGTATTACATATATCTCCCTTTTCTCCCATCAACCTCTCCCCAGTCATTTCCACCCCCCAGCATATGCCCTCACACCCCTACTCTCTGTGTCCATGGCTTATTCGTAAAGAAGATTATCACACAATAGAAGAACATCATTAATATTGTAGTTCCTTGTAAATGTTATGTAATTTTATGTAATAATTTTTTTAATAAATTAGATAGTATTTGTTTTTAGTTTAGTTTAGTTTAGTTTTGTTTTATGTTGGGAAGGGCTTGTAGTGAAAGTCACCCTGAACATAGAATTAGGAGATTCAGGCTCAGCCTCAGCACCCCCATGCATTTGGTGTCTCACCTGGATAAATCTGATTAGAGCCTCACCTGATTACAGCCTGATTACTTCTGATTACTTTAATGATCATATTGCACAGGTCAAAATTGTGATTAGATAGTAAAAATTAGGCATTTGTAGGCTTAATAGATAGTAAAAATTATGTATTTGTATCCAGATTTGAGTGGCTGCAGTGTGAATACATTTATATTTAATAATTATGTACCTCAATTAAAAATAAATGACTCCAGTATTTGTGTTTGCCTGAAGACTGGGAAGATGTTTTTCTTTATGCTCAGCATGGTAGTAATACAATTATATAGGCATTGATAATTAAACGATTTTAAGTGTTCTTATGCTCTATCTCTCTGGTCACTTCCCCTGCATTATTGTGGTTAAAACACTGAAACAATTGGCAATTGAGTTCCAGGGGGCTTGGGTTCAAATTCTAACTGTGCTACTTACCAAAACTGCAGCCTTCTGAAAAAAGCTTAATCCTCCTGAATTCACTTTTGCTGTTTCACAGGTTTGCTGAAAGGATAGAAAGCAATAACATATATCAAGCTGCTTAGTAAGTATGCAAATGTTGGCAACATTTCTACCACTTATAATAATAAGTATGTACACAAATATGCCAGCTTAAAATCACCCTCTGGTCTTTAAAGTCATCTGAAACCATCAGTTGTAATCTAGTTGCAATTATCTGCATTGTATTTATAAAAGCAAATCAAATTATTATTGTTGCTGTTGTTATAGAAACTCAACATTAGTAATGTAGAAAGCAGAAACCCTGTGATAAGGAAAGAGCCCTAGAATTTGGGTTCTGGAGTCTGGTTATTTTCCTAGATCTACACAATGACTTAACAAGAGGCTTCAGGCCTCAATTACATCTCTATAAAGCACAAGGTTTCAATTTTAGTCCAGAAATCGGATTTTTCTCCCATTTTATCTCTATGTTTCCAATAATATAATTGTAAACACAATGATTATTTTAAAAGAAAGTGTTTTCTTCTTTAACTTGTGCTCCTCTTTTCCTTTTATTCCCTTTTGTTTTCCTTTGGATTCTAATTTTATGTGAGGATTTATATTTGAAATTTTGTAAATAATAACGAAATAAAGATATAGATTGCTCAATCTTGATTTTTAATTTTTTTCATATTTTAAAAATTATTCTAATCAGTCTTATGCTATGAATACGGAGAAACTTCCAACATGTTTAATAATTATTAAAAAGTAAATAATTTTACATGAGAAAACATTTTGTAAGAAAAGAAAGATATAAATATAGCCTACTCTATGGGATTTTAATAGTGCATACATAAAAATGATTCTCTACCTGGCTTTCTTGCTCAAGTAAGATTTATTTACCTTTATTTATGGTGGAGTAAAAATATATATATATCAGCTTTAAGATCCTGTGAGAACTTGCCAGAATTTTAACTCCCTGCTCCAAGACTAAACTAGTTGTAATATTTTTATAGCATACTTTCCAAAGCTTTCAAATAATGATGGGTCCTTCTATATGTTTTTTATGAGCTCTGGAATCCTGATATCATACATTGAAAAAAAAAGTAATTATGGTTTCACAAATAGGACTGCTTTTGATTTGGTTTAGGATTATATTATGTGCACTCATACATCCTGCCTGCATTTAAGACTCAAGAGCAATAACAGAACCATTGCCAACCTTTTTATTTACTTCACTCAGCTTCAGTTTTTTTCTAAACTTGTATGAGCCACAATCAAATGTTTTGATGCTCATGTAAACTCAGCATTTACAACCCTGTGAATTTAGTTGTGAAATTTCATGTTAGATTTTTTTTAATATAAACTTTTAGAATAATGGGTAATATATTACTTTCTCATTTATAGACAGCTTTTTATTTCAAGAATTTCACATATCTATTCCTATGTGAAATTTCTATATATCTATGATATATAGAGCAATGAATTGCAATTCACTAGCCAATATGGCTACAGTATAAATCTTCAAAGGCTCAAGTTTGTCCTCAGCTTCTGTTCCTCCCACACACCCTAAATAAACCAACATAAATCACACAAATGGAACAAGCCTGGAGTGCAGACCTCTGACTCATGGAACCCAGTTCCAGATATATGAGAAATTACCTGGAAAACCCTGGATCTCTTATGTAGTAATTTTCTATAAACTCACAATGGTTGGATGAGGTAACCTCTAAAGCACCTTCTATGCTATGTTTTTGATTCTATAATTCCTGTTGACATTTTTAATTTTAATCTCTTATAATTCCTCAATCTGTATTCATTGTTTATAAAATGTAACTACCCCCAGGCTATAATTTTTATCTACAATACCAAAATGATCCACTTCCGCATTTTGCAAAGCCATAGTCTATGCTTCCTTAAACAATAACCATTCCTGGTTTTCATCACAATGATCATTTTAATAATCAACTAACTCTACCACTTTAAATATATTCTTTATGTGTATGCACTGTTGTTGCTTAATTTCTTTCATAGTATACAATTCTTCTCCCTAAAAATGGCTCTGAAATGTCTGATTGCCTCAAAATTCCTACTGCAACTTTCTTCTGTTCTTAATAAAGTAGGCAGTCAAAAATTGTTGGGTGAAGACTATTAATAAATTACCTTTAAGCATTAATAGTGATTAGAATAGTATTTTGTTTCAATTTTTTTACATATTCTAATACACATTTTAAAATATATATATATTATTGATTTTTTACAGAGAGGAAGGGAGAGGGATAGAGAATTAGAAACATCGATGAGAGAGAAACATCAATTCAGCTGCCTCCTGCACACTCCCTACTGGGGATGTGCCCACAACCAAGGTACATGCCCTTGACCAGAATCGAACTGGGGACCCTTCAATCTGCAGGCCAACGCTCCATCCACAGAGCCAAACCTGTCAGGGCATACTCAGACATTTTGTTTGAAAAGTTCATTATAAAAAATAATATGGTCTAAAGACAACATAAAGTTGCTTATAAAGGTCAGATAATTTGAACAAAAATATATACTGAACTCTGAAATTGGAATTAAGAGCTTACTTATAAAAAAATGCTTTTGCCAAAGAGATTTTACTGCCATCACAGAAACAGAAAACAAAAATATTACACATAGATATATTTTGAAAGGAACTGAGAGAAGTCTCATTTTCAATTAGAAAGTTATTGGGTCACCAAGAATGAAGAGTATTGAGAGATACTTAAAAGAAAAAATAAATAAGAGAGCCAGGGAGTCGGGATGCAAATGCTTTAACCACAATGAGAGAGAATAATCCTTGTCAAAAACACTGGAGACTTTCTGAAAGGGGAACAGTGACTTATTCATCTCTGTATCTCAAAGACTGAACCCAGTGTTTGGCACATAATTGATTCTCAAAAAATAAAGTGAATTCAAAGGAGAAAGAATTCCAAAGCTTAGTATCACCTACCTAATTTGCACTTGAGCTTGATTATCTGTTTACTTAAGTAGTTACACTTTGATGTATCTGGTTTTTTTTTAAATATATTTTATTGATTTTTTAGAGAGGAAGGGAGAGGGATAAAGAAATAGAAACATCGATGAGAGAGAAGCATTATTGGTTGGCTGCCTCCTGCACCCTCCCCACAGGGGATCGAGACCCAACCCAAACATGTACCCTGATGGAGAATGGAACTGGCTGCCTTTTGGTTCCTGACTCCACACTACACTGCTGAGCTATACCAGCTGGGCTGATGTATCTATTCATGTACGTACTTATACTAGACAAATGACTGCTATCTCTTCTCTTCCTTTTCAAGAATACTCATTTTCATATGAGCAGGTGTGTTATTCTACTCAGCTTTATATGCATTACCAGAAATTTTCTGTCAAAACATAATGCAAACATGTAGTTAAGTATATCTATATGTTAAACTGGGTCATAAAAATTGTAGACAGTGAATAATTTTGACTGACAAAAACAGTACTTTATGTGACTTCACCTAATATGTAGTGTAATTAGTTCTGAAGCAGTAAAATGTGTAGGCGTGTAAAACTGTTTTATTATACCTGCTTCTTGTGGACAAAGACCTTATGAGAAAATTTTAATTGGAAATCGGTTCAATGTAGGAGAAAGAGCCATGGCTTTGGAGTCAATAAGATTTTGGTTTAAATAAGCAGTCATATAACCCCCCCCCCATTAAAAATAACTAATTTTCTGAAATTTAGTTTCCCCATTTATAAGTTGGGGCAGTAGTATTTTTATGGGGTATTATATGAATTAAATGAAAATATTAATGCAAAATATATGTCTAAGTCTATCATATATTTAAATAAAAAATTAAATGACGCTTCTTTAAAACAAACTAATATTTAAACTTAAGATAGTTTCTCAAGATCAGGTAAATCTCCAAATTATCAAAATAAAGATAAAGAAACAGAAACCACTAAGGAAGAGATTAAGTCATAATACATACACATAAATACACATGCATACACACATGTAACCATATTTAACCTTATACTATGAATGCCAAATGATTGTGACAGGAGAAAGGAGAGGATGAGGTTTGATAGTATTTCTTCTAAAGTAATGAGTTTCCTATCACTGAAAATGATCAAGAAGCAACCAACATTTGTATCTGCCAGAGATTAGTAAGATATGTTCTATTTTGGTTGGATGCTGGAATAGACTACATTTAATATCTATTCTAAAAATCTAAGTTTTTATGATTGTACAAAAACTTAAAAGTTCAGTTTAGAACATCAAGTCAAATATTTTCAGTTATGCAAAACTTACTTCAAAGAAAATGAGCAGGCTTCCATAAAGAGCTCAAATGATTTCTTAGGAATCAAATAGCTCTTGCACAAGAACTGTTTGATGACTTAAATATAAATGAATCAGAAACATGTGGATTAAATTTCTCATGAAATACAATGAAAGGAAAGCAGTGCTTGGCAAAAATCTTCTTTTGAGCCTCTTGATCCAAAAATCTTTGGGAAATTGTTCAAGATGTTTTAATGACCTCAAAGGCAGTGGATTTACGCTGGCCTACCGTAAGCAATGCGAAGCCTTTAATTTCCTTTTTTTTATTGTCTCTTGACAAAGTTCAATTCAATTTTCTACCAGCTGTTGACTGTCTCTGTTTAGTACAATGACTTTTTACTGTTGTGTTTTGTTAAGTGTGTTTGCTTGTTTTACACATTTGGAAAAAATGACTAAAAAGTCTTGACTTTTAAATATTTCAAAATATTTATTATTACTATTTAAATATTATCCCAAAATTTCTTCCTTTGCCAAATCATTTGACTTAAGAATGACATTCATAAGATCAAATTAGAATAGAGAGTTGATAAGGAGAAGGACTTGCAAACAAATCCCCAGAGGAAATGCAATAGTTGCTGCAAATAATGTTGGCTTCAGTATTTAACAGAGAGATTGAGAGTTTAGAAATAATAATGCCAATGGGAAATGTCATCACGTTAAAGCAGAAACTATGTATCAGTTAAAATTAACCCTGAATAGTGTAATAAGATATAAAAGTTGAAGGTTTTGTAAACTGTCAAACCTATAACTTATGTATAAAGGTGATTTATTTGGTGTTTCTTAGTTAAAAAATATTTGCTAGATGCTTTAAATGTTTTGGTATGCTTAAATTTGCACAAAATATTAAAAGTATTGTTTTGGAATTTCTTTCCAAAATGATACCCAGTTGATTAACATATTCTTATCAATGAATATTTCCCATTGACCACAGCTTATGACATACATTATGCTTAATAATGTTCACATGTTAAATAGATGCAAACATATTTTGGATGGTTCAACTAAATGCTAATTTAAATATTGTTACATACAGGTGTTTTAAAATGTTAATAAGTTTAACAGGGTGTGAATATTGTAAACATTAGACTTGCAAAAGCATGTCTTCTATATTTCGGTAAGGAGGGTTTGGTGAGGACAGTATAGGAAACAGTGTAGATTCCACTGTGGATGGAAGGAAGACAGAGAGTGACAGCTTGTGCTCATTTGGGTTGAAACAGATTGTGGAGATCAACAGAATTCTCTAGATTGGTACAAGAAAAAAATCATTGAATTATTTACTGAATTTAAAGAGTGTGAGCAAGATGATGAATTCCAACATGTGCTGGCCAAAGGAAGATGATAGGTGTCTGTCCATGAGAATTTTCCTATATAGTAATTAGGCTCTTGTTTTAGTCCTTTTCTTCCAGCCTTCAAGCAAACAAACATAAAACTACCATCTTACTTAAACTGGACAATTCTGGTAGGATCTTATTTTTTTTCAATTATAGACTTATATTTTATAAAAGAACACCCATTAAAAAGCACATTTCTGAAATCCAACATTATTTGCATTGGGGACATAATAAAAAATTTCAAAATACTATAGTAACTATGCTATCTTAATATAATATAGCAAAACATATTCAGTGGACTCATCAGTGCATAAAGAAAGCAATGCAGCTTGAGGATTCAATGTTTCTATCAGAAAAAAAGCATACAAATATAAACTTTTTACCAACTTGTGCTCTGCTGATTGTTAGTAGTGTTAAGAAAAGCTAAATATATTACTCTGGACACAGATTTTTTAAATATATACTAATGCTGGCTTATGCAAAAATAAATTGGTTTGAGATCTATCAAAAGATTGAGTCAAATTATACATACTTCAAGACTTCATTAGCTCCTACAATAGTCTTTTATAGTCAAGTATGAGCTTAATAAAGATTCTTTAGAGGAAAGAAAGGATTTCTATCATTTTTGCAATTATTTAATTATTTAGTTAAAATTTTTCTTATTATGAGGGAGTGAGGGTTTGGAATGGTGCTGGGGACACTAGGCTGCTATATATTTATTAACAAATACTGTCATTCTACCCACCACCCATCTAATCATTTACTCACTCATTAACCACAGAATTATAGGCCAGGCACTGTGAGTGATAGATGTTGTAAACACTGAAACAAGAAAATAGAATCCTTGCTCTTGAGCTTAGCATTTAGTAGGAGAGATTAAGCATGCTAATTATAATGATGACGTGCAATGGTAGACATATGGAAAAAGTACAATAGTGGTAGAAAGAAGAATGCAATCTAATTTTACCAGGAATAGTGGTGGGGGGTCATTAAAGGCCTCAGAGTGGCAAATATTCAAAAACTTGTAGCTATCCCTCAAGTGGATGAAGAGGAAAGGAGTATTCAAGCAAAGCAACAGCTTGGGCAGAGGCACAGAGCCTTTACTGATTCCATTTCTTATAGCCATGTCAGAAGTCAAAAGATTCCCATGCCATCATGTGATATATAAGTGATTTTCTCCTGTAGTTGCTGAAGACTAAGTTAAAATATTGACAATATTAAATTTTTTATGTCTAAAATATTTTTTTAAAAAAATCAAAACACTAACCCAGGATTCTTAAAGTTTTGTCAGTTTTGGCCATGAAGATCTGGTTCAGCAACACAAAAAAGTAAATGTCTAAATTATTTTGATACTCTGTATTATACACTGCTATAAGAAAAGTGAACGCAATGAATGTGATGCATTGTAGAATTGGTTTTACAACAGTTCATAATTAAAAATAGTTGGCCAGTAACTGAGGTGTATAGTTCAGTTGACTCTGTGCTAACTCACAGTGGAAGTACTTCAATACCTACTTCAGTCAGTTCAGCCAGTGCCGGATCAAGTTGACATCTCATTTAATAATATCCCAGGATAATTCCCTCTCAGAGAGAAATGCTGAAGTTGGAAAGATGTAATTTAGATGCCAAGAAGAGAATAAGTTAAGTAATCGTATTTTACTAGAGGATAGAAGTTTTAAATAATCAACAATGCTATCATTTATATGTCGCTGAAGTCTTATACATTGCTGCCCAATATCACATGAAGGTTTCTTTTTTCAATGTAGTTAAGGATTCCGATAATAGGCTCCATAAAGTATTACTTATCTTTTCAGGAAGGACTTTTAAATTTATTTAAGTATATTTGATATTTCTCACTGGGTATAGAACCCCAACAGTTATCATTGGCTCTAGCAAATCTTTAGCATGTACTGAAATTGAGATACTGTGGTGGTAAAAATCTCTGCAGGGAGTACTCCTATCATCTGCCACGTCTGAATGCATTAAGAAGTAAAACAAAATATGGCACATGTACTCCAGAAATAAACTTTATTATTGATAAAGGTTAAGCTAGAAAACATACGTATAAAAGCCAAATGGACTATATGTGTGTAATTCAGTATCTGTTGGATTTATCCAGCTAGCTATGTTAATAGCAATCAGTCTGGCCTCCCCATGTATCCCACCCATCTGTAGGTGCTGAAAGTGCCTCAAGAAGGAAAAAGCAATATGTTTGTTTTCTGTGGGAACCTGGGCCCCAGGAGCAACATCTGGGAGTCAGTTCATATTATTAAGAACAAAGTGAGTCAAGAAAATCAGAGAGGCCTGATGGAAGGAATGCCACTTTCACCACTCATGTTCAACACAGTACTAGAAGGTCTAGCCATAGCAATCAGGCAAAAAGAAGGAATAAAAATCATCCAAATTAGAAAGACAGAAGTAAAACTATCATTATTTGCAGATGACACAATATTGTATATAGAGTACCTAAAGATTTCACCAAAAAAATGGAGGAAACTGATAAATGAATTCAATAAAGTATCAGGATACAAAATAAATACTCAGAAATCAGTTGCATATTTTTATTTAAATTCTTGATTATTTGAAGTATTACATATGTCTCCCTTTTCCCCCATTGACCCCTTGCCCGCCAGCTCCGGCTCCCCAGCACATGCCCTCACCCAACCTATATCTGTGTCCATTTGTTATGCTTATATGCATACATACAAGTCCTTTGGTTGATTCCTTACTAAACTCTCCCAACCTCCCCTGCCTTCCCTTTGAGGTTTGTCAGTCTGTTCATGCTTCCATGTCTCTGGATCTATTTTTGTTCATCAGTTTATGCTGTTCATTATATTCCACAAATGAGTAAGTCATGTGATATTTATCTTTCTCTGACTGGCTTATTTTGCTTAGCATAATGCTCTCCAGGTCCATCCATGGAGCTGGTGTTGGGAAAATCAGACAGATACATGCAGAAAAAAATGAAACTAGACCACCAACTTACACCATACACAAAAATAAACTCAAAATGGATAAAAGACTTAAATGTAAGACAGGAAACCATAAAAATCTTAGCAGAATCCATAGGTAGCAAATATCAGACATATCTTGTAACAATGTCTTTACTGACATCTCCTAGGACAATGAAAACGGAGGAAAAAATAAACAAATGGGATTACATAAAAATAAAAAGCTTCTACATAGCAAAAGAAATCATCAACAAAACAAGAGAGCCCACTGAATAAGAGAACATATTTGCTAATATTACATCCTATAAGGGTTTAATCTCCAAAATTTATAGGAAACTCATAAAACTTAATGAAAGGAAGATAAGCAATCCAATCAAAAAAAGGTCAAAAGACCTAAATGGACCCTTTTCTAAAGCAGACATACAGAAGGCCACGAGACATAAGAGAAAATGATCAGTTGCATTTTTATACACCAACTAGAGGTCTGGTGCACAAAAATTTGAGCACTCGGGGGGGAGAGGGGGTCCCTCAGTCCAGGCTGTGCCCTCTTGCAGTCTGGGACTCCTTGGGAGATAACGACCTGCTGGCTTAGGCCTGCTCCCGGGTGGCAGAGGGCAAGCCCAATTCCTAGGTGCAGCCCCTGGTCGGGCTCAGAGCAGGGCTCATTGGGGAGTTGGGACGCCACCCCTTATCATGCACAGAGCAGGGCAGATTGGGAAGTTGCGATGCCACCCTCAGTCACGCTCAGGGTAGGGTGGATTGCGGGGTTGGGGCACCGCCCCATCACACTCAAGGGAGGGTCGCTCTCGGCTCCGCTGATCCCGGTGCTGGGAGGTATATTACCCTTTTACTATATAGATTAGAAGCCTGGTGCATGGGTGGGGCTGGCTGGTTTGCCCTGAAGGGGGTCCTGGATCAGGGTGGGGGTCCCCACGGGGGGGCCTGGCCAGCCTGGATGAGGGGATGATGACTGTTTGCAGCTGGTCACACACCCTCAGGGTGGGGGTCCCCACTGGGATGCCTGGCCAGTCTGGGTGAGGGGCTGAGGGTTGTTTTCAGGCTGGGGGTGACTGAAGCTCCCAACCGCTCGTTTTTTTCTTTTTTTTTTATTCTGGGCCAGCTTTAGCTCTGAGGCTCCAGCTCTTAGACCTTTGCTCCTGAAAGCAGGTATCTGGTTTGTTTCGGTTCTATAATCGAAACAATGTATAACTCTAGCTCTGAGATCCCGGCTAGCTGAATGCAGGTTTCTGGGGTTTTGTTTAGCTTCTATATTTGTAACAATGTTTCAAACTGCAAACTCAGAGGCCGCTACCAGTCAAGTCAGGCAGGGAACGTTGGAGTCCTCTGTCACTGAAGCAAGCAAGACTCATGTTAGATTCCAGCTGCCTGGCTGCGGGCTGCCATCTTGGCTCTCAGTTAATTTGCATATCTCGCTGATTGGCCAATGGAAAGGGTAGCGGGCGTACACCAATTACCATGTTTCTCTTTTATTAGATAAGGATAAAGAACTATCAGGAAGGGAAACTTAAAAAAATATCCCATTCACAATTGTTTGTTTCAAAAAAAAATGAAATAACTAGGAATGAATTTAACCGAGGATGTAAAACAACTGTACTTGGAAAATTATAGGACGCTGAAGAAATAAATTGAAGAAGATAAAATCAGTGGAAGCATATGCAGTGTTAATGGATAGGAAGAATAAACATTGTTAAAATGTCCATACCACCCAAAGCAAACTACAGATTCAATGTAATTCCTAACAAGATACAATTGATGTAATTCACAAAACTAAAACAATTCTTTCAAAGTTTATATGGAATCACAAAAGACCCTGAATGACAGCAGTGATCTTGAGAAAAAAGAAGAAAGTCGAAGGAACCATACTATCTGATATCAACCTGTACTGCAAAATCATAGTAATACAAATAACATGGTACTGGCATAAAATATGTATAGATTAATGGGACAGAATAGAGAGCCCCCAAATAAATTCACACCTTTATAGTCAATTAATATTTGACAAAAAAGCAAAAACATACAAAGGACTAAAGACAGTCTGTTCAATAAATGGAGTTGGGAAAATTGGACAGATAACATGCAAAAAAAAAGAAAAGAAAAGAAAGTATTCCACCTTTTACCCCACACACAAGAATAAACTAAAAATGGATTAAAGACTTAAATGTTAGACTCAAAGCCATAAAAATCCTAGAAGGAAACATAGGCAATAAATTTTTAAAAATTTCTCAGCAATATTTGTTCTGATATATCTCCTGGGGCAAGGGAAACAAAAACAAAAATAAACAAATGGGACTACATCAAATGAAAGAGTTTTTGAACAGCAAAGGAAACAAATAACAAAATGAAAAAAAATCCACTTAATGGAAGAACATATTCACCAATGATACATCAGATAAGGAGTTAATTTATAAAGAATTTATAAAATTCAACACCAAAATATCAAACAATCCATTTAAAAAATGGGCAAAAGACCTGAATAGACACTTATCCAAAGCAGACATACAGATGGCCAATAGATATATAAAAATATGCTCAACATCACTAACAATCAGAGAAATGCAAATTAAAACCACAATGAGATGTCACCTCCCACCTTTCAGAATGGCTATCATGAATAAATCAACAAACAACAAGTGTAGGCAAGGATGTAGAGAAAAGGGAATTCTTGTGCACAGTTGGTGGGAATGCAGATTGGTGTAGCCACTGTGGAAAGCACAGTGGAGTTACCTCAAAAAATTAAAAATGGAACTGCCTTCTGGGAATTTATCTGAAGAAACCTGAACCCTAAACCCATATGTTCAGTGCAGCTTTATTTATAATAGTCAAGGTTTGGAAGCAGCACAAATGTCCATCAGTAGATGAGGGGGTAAAATAACTGTGGTGTATTTACTCAATGGAATACTACTCTGCCACAAAAAGGAAGAAAATTTTACCCTTTGCAACAGCATGGATCTGATTGACCTGGAGAACATTATGCTGAGTGAAATAGGCAAGCAGAGAAAGACAAGTACCACATGGTATCACTCAGTCTAGAAATATAGACTCAAGCTGTTCTGCAAGGTTCACTATAAAATAAAGAAATTCATATATAGTAACACTAAGATACTAAGATATTTTACCAGTGAAAGAATTGCTGCAGAATGTTCTTTAATAAGAATTAATAGGCATAAAATTATAGAAAAAATAAACAGAATAAAACAGTAAATTCAGAAATTTATATTTTAATAAATTAATAGAACTACTTGTATTTTAATATAAATATTGAAATAAAGAATGCAACATTAAACTTTTGACTAATACTACTGATTAAGAATGTGATAAATAAAAATTTAAGCAGGCTATGTTTTATATTTTGTGCTATAAAATAATAGTCTGAACTAGGTTGGGGGAAAATAATTAATAAAAAAATTACCAAGCAGAGAAAAATAGCAAATATAAGCTTAAATGCAACACAATTACAATAAATAAAAAAGACCAATATTCACTAGTTAAGAGAGTGAATATTAGCTTGAATTTTAAAAAGTACTTAAATCAACAAATCCAGTTCTATATTCTTAAAAGAGACACACGTAAAACAGAACTACATTAAATATTTGAAATAAGAGATGTTATAAGAAGAAAATGCTAATAAGAGAAAAGCTACCATAGCAATTATTAATAGCAAACTAAAAGACTTTAAGGTAAAATTAGTTAATACGGATAAAAGAAGAAAATACTAAGCAGCTAGTGTATCTTCCTATAGGGGCCTATATGTATCTAATAATGTAGCATCAAAATAAATAAAGCAAAATCTATCATAATTACAAAAAGAAATAGAGCTACAAGTAAGTCCTTAGTAAGGTTAAAATATTTCCCCCAAAATTTGTTGAACAATGTAACTCTGTTATCAGCTATGAAAGTACCTCCTGTAGCCTTTAATCAGTGCTCACTTGGACTATCTGATAGGGAGTTACTTTACACTACAATCCTGATCAACTTCAGAGCTTGGTATGGCAACAGTTTGTGTTATCCAAGATGGCTGCAAACTACATGCGCTTCTTCAGTGTGATGTTAAAACTCCTCCTCTAGAGAAGGGGGGCGGGGTCCTTGTTTCTTTCACTGTAAGGGTCATACTGTAACTGTAGGAGAATTGATACTCTGATGCTGTGTCCAAGGCTAGGTCATAAAAGACAATACAATTTCTGCCTTGGAACCCAGTGAACATGCTAGGAAGCCAGGTCATATGTAGATGCAATGTGCATGTAGGTTTTCTTGATGACAGCCCTAGCTGAGGTCCCAGACATGTGACTGAGAATTAGCTCTAGCCCCAGTCATTGTCAGGCTGCAAATGCATTAGAGAACCATGGCCATCCCTTGGAGCCCAATCAACTTCCCAGAATATAAAATATATAATACAACAGTTGTTGATGTTTTAACCACTAAAATGGGAGTTGCTTGTTATATAGCAACAGACAACTGAACATCACGGTGGCTAATGTGTTGAAAATCAATGTTTCCCCTTTTGGCTACAATTCTCTAGGCTATCTCCTAGTTGCCTTGTATAAAAGTGTCCAGGTGTGTTAGATATTACCCACCAGATCCTGCTACAGGTTCTTATATACTTGTTAATTCTTTTTTTGTAATACTAATACCCTTATCTTACTACTAGAGGCCTGGTGCATAAATTCATGCTCAGATGGAGTCCCTCAGCCTGGCCAGTAACCAGGGCTGATGGGGGCCATCTCAGCCAGTTCTGATCAGGGACAATGGGGACTGATTGCCTAGGGAGGGGCCGTAGGAGGTTGGCCCACCGGGAAGGAACTGTGGGAGGGCTCCAGGTCATGTCCTGTCTGTCTCACCCAGTCCTCATCAGCTGGATCCCAGCAGCAAGCTGACCTACCGGTCAGAACATCTGCCCCCTGGTGGTCAGTGGACATCATAGCGCCTGCTTGAGCAATATACCAAACAGTAACCAATTGGTGGACACTTAGCATATTCAGCTTTTATATATATACTAGAGGCCTGGTGCACAAAAACTTGTCCACTCGGGGGGAGGGGGTGGATCCCTCAGCCCGGCCTGTGCCCTCTCGCAGTCTGGGACCCCTTGGGAGATAACGACCTGCTGGCTTAGGCCTGCTCCCGGATGGCAGAGGGCAGGCCCAATCCCTAGGTGCAGCCCCTGGTTGGGCTCAGAGCAGAGCCAATTGGGGAGTTGGGATGCCGCTCCCTGTCATGCACAGAGCAGGGCAGATTAGGAGGTTGCGATGCCACCCTCAGTCACGCTCAGGGTAGGGCCGATCGGGGGGTTGGGGCACCGCCCCCTGTCACACTCAAGGCAGGGTCGATGGGGAG
>NW_006293523.1:854712-855875 GCF_000327345.1 Myotis davidii | reverse complement strand
GCAGGCTGGCTTAGGCCCGCTCCCGAGCAATTGAGCCTAAGATGGCAATCAGGCAGCCCTTGGGGGATGTCCACTTGCCAGCGGGAAGCAGGCTTAAACTGCAGTAGGACATCTTTAGCGCTGCTGAGGAGGCAGGAGAGGCTCCCACCACCACCGCTGTACTGGCAGACATCAGCCTGGCTGGTGGTTGAGCATACCTCTTCCCATGTGAGAGCACCTTGACTACCAGAGGGCAGCTCCTGCATTGAGCGTCTGCACCCTGGTGGTCAGTGTGTGTCATAGTGACCAGTCATTCCCAGTCATTCTGCTGTTACGGTCAGTTTGCATATTACCCTTTTACTTTATAGGATAGAGGCCTGGTGCACAGGAGGGGGCTGTTAGTGGGCCCGGAATGGGCCTTGGGTATGTTGCAGATAGGAATCTAGACCCCCAGTGTCCTGTACACCAGGCCCCTAAGGTCCATGGCAGCCAGGAGATCAATCAGGAGAGAGTGAGGAAGACGCCCAGGCAAGAAGCCACCAAAGTCCTACCAGGACTTCGGGGCAGGCCCTGGAAGTAACTTCTTTCCTCATACTCTTCATTTCTCCTTTTTATTTTTTTTTTATTCTGGTATTTATTTACCTTCTATAGCTGTCACTGGAACTGAGAGCCAGCTTTAGCTCTGAGGCTCATTTCCAGCTCTGAGACCTCACCTGCTGAAAGTAGGTATCTGAGTTTGTTTGGCTTCTATAATTGAAACACTGTTGCACCTCCAGCTCTGAGGCCCGGCTGGCTGAAAGCAGGTTTCTGGGGTTTGTTTAGCAAACCTTGGCTTCCTCCTTCACTGGAGCAAGCAAGCCTCCTGTTCACTTCAGCTGCCTGGCTGCCGGTCGCCATTTTGGTTGGCAGTTAATTTGCATATTGCCCTGATTAGCCAATGGGAAGCATTTTGGAGGTATGGTTTATTACCATGTTTGTCTATTATTAGGATAATTGACCTATAGCACTGTATAAATTTAAGTTGTCCATCATAATGACTTGGCCTGTGCATATTGTGAAATGATTACCAAAATAAGTTTAGTTAATATTTATCGCCTCATATTTGTAATTGATGATAAATGATTATGATAATAATTGCAAAGATATGTGGGATAAGGTTGATTCATTATATAAATCACTCTTTC
>NW_006293523.1:848444-854690 GCF_000327345.1 Myotis davidii | reverse complement strand
TCTTTCCTACTAAAGTTTAATCAAGTGTCAGGGGTATGAATTTGGGAAGATTTTCATATATAGAAATATAATAAAAATTGACTTAAAGTAAGTTTTATTAGTGGAAACTAGGAAGAGATGTGTAGTCCATTTTCTCAGCTTTATGTCCTACATGTCGATTGTGAATAATTCATCATCATTGGAATCCAACAAGAATAACTACATCATCAATGGAGAGCTATAAGTCTTCTCCCTGCAAAGTTATAAGTTAGTATCAAAGGAAAAAGTGAGTATGAAGTGTAATGAAGTAAAAGAAAATAACATAATCTGTTGATTTACAGTAATTTGTAGGTGACAATTTTACTTTATTTTTTGTCCAAATGGGAAGACTATACTCCTGACCTTATTTCTTTTAGGCTTTCTGCCTGTGGGTGTTACACATTTCCCCTACTTTAACTAACCATGTCTGAGCAGGACAGCTGACCTTCAAAAGTAAATACGATTAAAGCTGAACAAATCAGGTAATTACAATAAAAACATGGCTTGACAAGCAACCTCTGGACAGAATTACAGTTCTGTACACACACTACACATTCAATTAAAGTGATTGGGAATGAGAAAACTAATGCCTTTACCTAAGATTTTTAAGGTGCCGACATCCTACCTCTGCCACGGATTAGAGGAGAGATTAAAAGGAAAGAAAAATCTCCAGTGATTTTACACAGGATTGCTGTTCCTTAAATGTAGAATGACATTTTTAGAGCATGAATGTGTCTTTAGATTTTAAAGGAATTTTTATTGTCATATTCTAAATAATTTCTTCGTGTTAAATATTGTGTTAATGATCTATGATTCATCTAGACTTTGCTTTATTGTATAGATTGTGTACCATATTTGTTCAGATAGAATCACATGTTTTGCTGTTTTGACCAACAGCAAAAAGATAGATAGTTGACTATTAAAATCAAATCTGCATGCAGGCACCAGAGAAAAATCCACCTTACCTTATTCTTTAACAAAATTTTTTATAATAATGTTTTAATAAAACAATTGGAATAAATCTTATAATTTATTTTGTCACACTTTAGATCTTATTTTATTATTTTTTCTATTTTTATCCTTTTCATGAAAGTACACAATGGAAAAACATATTTTATTGAAGTTGTGTTTTGACAGTTTTGGATACTATCAAAACAGGAAAATAAACTCAAACCATGTAATTTAATTTCCTTAATCCAAAACCACATTTTGTTGTGTGTTTGAAATTGTTTTCTTATTTTGTCTAGATTCTGTTATTATAGCTTTGCATTGTTTAAAGACACTGTAAATGTGTAAATATTTATACTATACTGGTACAGATACAGTTATAGGGACATTTCTTTCAAGAATAGTTTGACCAGATTGAAGTCATGGTGATGGACCACGAACTTTTACATAATAGGCCAATTATGAACTTTTATTATGCAGTCCTAAGTGCAAATGGGTTTGGGGTAGTTAAGTTTGTAAGTGAACCAAGTAAAGATTCACTTTTTTGAAGATTAAACTAATTATTATCTTATTAGTATATATGCTGGAAGATTGGAAAAATACTGATAAAGCCTAATACTTTTATAAAAAATTCTCAGTATTGACCCAAGCATCTGAAAGTCTAGGCCTGGTCATTTGAAAGTAACACCACTTGGCTCAGTGATCAAGCGTTAACCTATGTACCAGGAGGTCATGGTTCGATACCTGGTCAGAGCACATGCCCGGATTGTGGGCTTAATCCCCAATGTGGGGTGTGCAGAAGGCAGCCGATCTATGATTCTCTCTCATTATTGATGTTTCTATCTCTCTCCCTCTCCCTTCCTCTTTGAAATCAATAAAAATATATTTTAAAGAAGAAAGTAACAGCAATCTTTCCTCATAATTTGAATTCTTTTACTGTAGACATGTTTTTACATAAGCACGGGAACATTTGCTCATGTTTTATTTATTTTCTAGGCACTTCATAAAAATCTTGGCTCACCAATTTGATTGCTAGTTGCTTATAAGTAAAATCTGTATCTTGTTTTCTTTCAGAGTCTCCACATTTTCAGTAGTGCATAGACAATCTGGGCCCATATCTGCTATATTTTTTTTTATTTTTACTGATTCTGTTAGATCATATTTCCTTGGATAAATCAAAATAATTCTCTGTCTCAAGAGGCCTCATTGCTAACATACAGGTAAGATTTCCTGTCTACCTTTCTTTACTTTTGTTTCATTAATTGAATGAGGCAACATATGTGAAACAACTTTGTAAAGTGATTAAAAAAATTATGGTGTCATTATTGTGCTGCTGTGCACATTTAATACATGTCCAAAGTAGAAATGACTTTTTCATGAAGCGGAAATATATGTTAATGTTTAATTTGAACTTTAATTCCACCAATCAGGAGCTGTTAATAATTTCTTTCACTAATCAGTTTTCTGAGCTTAGAAGTTCTTTCTCAACTACATGTATACAATAAAGCTAAAAAATTCAATTACATTTCAAATGCCAATATAAATACTAAGTACTATAGAAATATGTATTCATTTTTATATACCAGCATACATTGTAGATTATTATTCATCAAAATTATATTTCCCAACATTTAATCATGAATTTTTAAAACTTAGTATTTTATGATAGTCTTTTATCACATATGTATCTCTTCATCAATTCATCCAAACTTTATTCTAATAAAAATCAGAATTTTACATCTGGAAAGACCTTCAACAGGGAACAATCCAGCCTGCTTCCTTATGGGTGCTGAAAATGGAGGACAAAGAGTAGAAGTAGCCTGCAAACTATGAATGACTCCTCATTGAAAACTACATTTTGGAACAAATATTCAAGCTTCAGTTACATGCCCAAATGTAATTTTAAGTAAAAACAAGCAGAGCAGGTTCTTTTTTCCATATATATATATACACACACACACTACATATTGGATTTCAATATAGAGAGCTATATGTGAAAGATCAAAACTCATTCCTGCATCCCACCAAGCAATTTCTACAAGTGTGCCTACGTCTTAGTGACAATCCACTTCTCCTGCCCCTTCCCTCATTCAGCCAAGCACAAATGTGTGAAAAATTGCATCTGTCAGAAATGTAAAAATAATTATGCCCACCTTGGTCTTTTCTATTTAATAATTTGGGCCATGGATTGGTAACCTTTGTTTTGCCTACTGTGCAGTCATAAATTACTTTTATAGATCAAGAGAATTTGAACTTTCAAAAGTGCTGTTGTAGCTTAAAATGTTATGATTTAGATATTCTATTTATGTAAGACGAAACTAGTGACAACTATAGAAAACAATTTTTTTAATTCCTCATTCAAATTGTTGCCATAGCATGGGGTTTCTTATCTTAAAATCACAGTGTATCTACAGAAGAGCATTTAACCACATATACAGGCACCAGGCATTTAAATTATCATAAAAGAAAGAATCCAGGACTTTCAAGGTAATGTAAATGGTGTACAACCTCATCAAATTACCACTTTGATCATTTAATGAATGTAGATTTCAGGAGACCCATTTTGAATCTTTAAATCACATTCATTCAAATCTATTTTATGATTTTTGGGAAGTTAAATAATCTTCTTGTTGTCCATTAAACTGGAAAAAACTAATACATTTTCAAGTATCAATTTAAAGGTGATGTAGTGTAAGTATTCTAGATTACTATTGTTTTGTTTCAGGATACTGGCCGAAGAAAAAATAGAAAATCCACCTAAATATAAAAGGAATGTCTATCTTTTAAACTATATCTATAGTTAACTGTTTATTATTTAATAATTTAAAATATGACTGTGTTTTGATTTATTCTTAAGCCATTGAGGCTACAATATTAAATTACTTGTTCAGTAGAATGAAGCACAGTTTCTTTACATAAAAGCAACTTCACCCAGTAGACACACAGTCACCCCTGCTCAGGCACTTTACTGCTACAATTAACATGCCTAAGGTATAAAATATTTACATGAAGATTTGTTGCTATTATTTTCTCATCTAAATAATGTGGCCTAAAACTTGTCAAAACATGTATAAATTCTTCAAAAGAGCACAAGTCACCTTTCTCATGAGCCCCCAAATATTCCTACAAAGGAGGTAAATGCTGTAAATTATTCATTTTATTTTGCTATTGAGGAAATCAAAACATTAGCATAGGTCAAATATTACTTGACTATAGGTCAAAAATTACTAATCAAATGCATGCAAAATCAATTGAGAAAGGCAATCTTCCAACATTCAGAGTATGGTCTATTATGTTTCCATACATTTGTCATAAAGCTAACAAAATCCTATCTTTAAAAGTACCATTCAAGAAAAGTAGCATGATCTTCGAGGAAAAGAACAAATCTGTTTCTCTCCTTAGCACATAGAATTGCATTTATACACACACACACACACACACACACACACACACATATATATATATACACACATATACACTAGTAGCCTGGTGCATGAAACTTGTGCACATTAAAAGGGAATTAATTAGTGGAAATATTTTAATATTGCTATTTGCCCTTTCTCTATTAACCCAACCAAGATGGTGGCTGGCAGCCATGGGCTGGAGTGAGAAGGAGGCTCCGTTGCCCCAGTGATGGAGGAAGCCAAGCTTCCTGCCAGCCGCAGCCCGGCTCTGAGCTGCACTCAAGGCAACAAAGTTTCAATTATAGAAGATAAATAAACCCCAGATACCTGCTTTCAGGTGGCAGTGGCCAGGGACGAGCAAGAGGCTTGGGTTGCCCCTAGAGATGGAGAAAGCCAAGCTTCCCGCCCGCCCTGGCCAGCTCTGAGCTCCACTCAAAGCTACAAAGTTTCAATTACAGAAGGCAAATAAATCCCAGAATAAAGAGAAAAACAAAAAAAAGGAGAGGCTGGGATTTTCCATCGCCGGGGGGCTTGGCCAGCTTGAAAATGCCCCTCTCCCCTCATCCAGACTGGCCAGGCACTCCAGTGGGGACCTCCCACCCTAAAGGGGGTGTGGCCAGCCTGAAAACAGCCATCAGCCCCTCACCCAGGCTGGCCAGGCACCCCAGCAGGACCCCCACCCTGATCCGGGGCACCCTTCAGGTCAAACCAGCTGGCCCCTACCTGTGCACCAGGCCTCTATCCTATATAATAAAAGGGTAATATGCAAATTGACCCTAACAGCACAACAACTAGGAATGACTGGTCACTATGACACACACTGACCACCAGGGGGAAGATGCTCAATGCAGGAGCTGTCCCCTGGTGGTCTGTACACTCCCACAGGGAGAGCTCTGCTCAGCCACAAGCCAGGCTGATGGCTGCCAGTACAGCGGGGGTGGTGGGATCCTCTCCCACCTCCTCACCAGCACCAAGGATGTCCGACTGCAGCTTAGGTCTGCTCACTGATGGTAAGTGGACATCCCCCAAGGGCTGCCGGGCTGCCAGAGGGGTGTCTGACTGCCAGTTTGGGTCTGATCCCCCAGGGAGCGCGTGGACATCCTCCGAGGGGTCCCAGACTGCAAGAGGGCATAGGCCAGGCTGAGGAACCCTCCTGAGTACACAAATTTTTGTGCACCAGGCCTCTAGTTAATAAATAAATAGTAACAAAAGGATATAACAACAACAATGGCATGATATAAAAATAACAAAAACATGATATAAAAACAACAGTGATGCAAACAATGACTGATAAAGTGATTAAACTTATTCTAATATCTCCCGGTGTGCCACATTTAGAGTGAAAGCACTTTCAGAGTGCTTGACTAATTTCCCTTGTGCTGAAGTATTTAGAAGTTTACCTTTAACGTCACATGCTCTTAGAACTCAAGAGAAAGCAACATATAACTGCCCATCTGCAAAAATGGTTTCAGGTAGGAATATGCCTACTCTGTCTAGAGTTTGTCCTTGTTATTTATCAATAGTCAGCACAAATGCTGGCATCACAGGAACTGCCTTTGGATTAATGTAAACGGGAGGCCAGTGTCAGATGGGGACAAATCAATTCTTGGAATCAGAACAACCTCTCCCTCTGCAGTTCCTGTTAATACTTCAACTTTGACAATGTTAGGTAGTAATCTTTTGATAATAAATCTGGTATCATTACAAAGACTCCATTTACTAAGATTTCTCAATAGCATGATGATCGCACCACTTTCTTTTTTTCCCCTTTATTGATTAAGATATTACAAATGTGTCCTTATCTCCCCAGTGTCCCTCATCCCCCGAATCCTGCCCTCACCCTCACCCCCTGTTGTCCACATCCATCACTTATGCT
>NW_006293523.1:839452-847991 GCF_000327345.1 Myotis davidii | reverse complement strand
GTTTGCATTCCCACCAGCAGTGAATGAGGGCTCTTTTTTCTCTGCATCCTCGCTAACATTCCTCATTTGTTGATTTGTTGATGATAGCCATTCTGACAGTTGCAAGGTGGTACCTCATTGTCATTTTGATTTGCATCTCTTGGATGATTAGTGACTTTGAGCATGTTTTCATATGTCTCTCATGAAACATATATCCTTACGTATGTCCTCTTTCAAAAAGTGTCTATTCAGGTCCATTGCCCATTTTTTGATTGGGTTGTTTATCTAAGGAAGATAAAAGGATTGTTAAATTGTATGAGTTCCCTGTAAATGTTGGAGATTAATCCTTTATCAAAGATATCATTGGCAAATATGTTCTCCCATGAAGTGGGTTTTCTTGTTGTTTTTTTTAATTATTTCTTTTGCAGTGCAGAAGCTTTTTATTTTGATATAGTTCCATTTGTTTATTTTCCCTTTAGTTTCCATTGCCCTAGGGGCTGTGTCAGTGAAGAAATTCCTTCGGCATTTATCTGAGATTTTGCTACCTGTGGATTTCTCTAATATTTTTATGGTTTCCAATCTTAAGTTTAAGTCCTTTAACCATTTTGAGCTTGTTTTTGTGTATGGTGTAAGTTGGTGGCCCAGTTTCATTTTTTTTGCAGGTTTCTGTCCAAATTTCTCAGCACCATTTATTGAAGAGACTGTCTTGACTCCATTGTATGTTCTTGCCTCCTTTGTCAAATATTAATTGAGCATAGTGCTTTGGGTTGATTTTCTGGGTTCTCTATTCTATTTCATTGCTCTATATGTCTGTTCTTGTGCCAGTACCAGGCATTTTTGAGAACAGTGGGTTTGTAATACAGCTTGATATCTGGTATTGAGATCCCTCCTACTTTGTTCTTCTTTCTCAGGATCACAGCAAGTATTCGGGGTTTTGCACCAGTTTCAATTTTAATTTATGACACAGCATTCCCGAAGAAGCAATACTGTTAAGAAATTCGATGGTAAAATTTTCCTTTTCAGCATCATCTGTTGAATCAATGGAATCATCACTCAAATATGTGTGAAAATCTCCATTGAATATATCTAAAATGTCTTCTTTTAATTTTTGAATGTGCTCATTTTTTGGACAAAGAATTGCATGTTTAGATATATTTTTAATATTATCTATAGATATATTATTTCCAAAGGTAGCTTCAATAAGAGATCCATTACAAATCATTTCACAGGGACTTTCAATAACATCCATTCCTAAATGAAAACTGCTATGAAGTTTGCCCACTCCAAGTTTTACTAACTATTCACTATAAGCAGAATCCTCTGATCTCATATTTGTTTTAAGAGACAACTTTCTGAAACATCCCCAAACATTGCAGTACTTTAAACTTGTTTGTACTATGGCCGACCGCATAGCATTATGATGTGCACTGACCGCTAGGAGGCAGACAGTCAACCGATTGACCAGTCATTATCACATTGCGTACCACTCAGGAGTTTTCTTGTTTTGCACGTGCCATCTGTTATGAATCTTAGAGGTCAACACAGTCTTGTCCACTCTGGGGTGCGGTTACAGTGTTTTGGCCAGGTTCAAGCTTTGGACTAATGAAAGGACAGGGTCCTCTCACTGCCACATGCAAGTCCCAGCTGGAGGGCAGCGCCCTCCCAGCACAATCATAGCCAACGGCTGTGGTTGTAAGCTTGAACCTATGGTCCGAACACGTAGCCCCATGTGCCGCTTGATAGAGTTTAGGTGCATGTAGTTGAGTAAGATTGAAACCTGGGAGAATGTTGTAAACATCTTGATCATGTCCTTACTTTGCCTTGTGGCATCTGCTATAAAATAAAGACACAGATGTAGACGTGGCCACTGTCTCTCAGAGAAGCAGAGTTCCACCGAGACCCAGCTTTCATTCTCTTGTCTGTCTTTTCTAAGCCTTTCAGCAGTCCCTATTCAGGTTCACCCTTCACTGTGCTGGCACGGCACACTTTATAAAGATATGCCTCCACACTCCGAGGGCAGGTTCCTACCTCAAACCTCGCCCTTACCCTTACCGGAAACAGCTCTGGGAAGCAACTTGGGGAGGGTGCAGCCGTTTCCAAGACAACCCCTGCAGGACTGACTTCCTTCTGGTTGGTCAAGCCTCGGGTTGTGATGTTATACCCAGGGTTTTTATATAAAGAGATTTTTTTAAGAAAGCAAGTGATAAATGATGGTTTATTCACCAAATGTGAGACAATGGGTAGCAGATTAAAAGAAGAAATGAGTTAAAAGGCAATCTGAGTGTATCAATATTCAAAGTATTCTGACATGGATTTTGAAAGGATGCATGGTTTTGAATCTATAACAATTATTTTTTTCACTATCATTTATTGTATTTACATTAAATGTGACCATGCTTCAGAAAAAGGGCAATATTTACTCTCCTTTACCTCATACCCTCTGGTCTTGCTAATGGGAAATCCTTCACTATGGCCATAGCAGGGTCTAAAAATGGTGGATGGAAAAAATCCATGAAATTCTGACAGGGTGTCAATCAAACCCCATTTATAACACCATTCACTGAAAGTTGGGAAAATCTGTAATTCCTGGAGTCAGCACATCCTTCAAAAGGAAGTTTCCAAAAACAGGACTTTGGATTATCTGATTAACAGAGCACCACCACTTCAAACTAATGCAGGGGCTTTCTAAGCCTGGAGCAGTATTAAGGGAAAGAAAACTCTGTAACTTCCCTTATAGGTCAATTTCTCTGTTTGATACTACATGGTGGTTTTCTTCTAACTTTGTGATGGCAGACGTTTGGGCATTGGCCAATAGCAGCATCCCTGACTAAAATCTTGCAAAACCATTTCTTTTGGGAAGAGTCTTTGTTCATGTAGAACTCACTTACTATGTTTGGTCCCGTGGAAACAAAAACATTATTGTTAATTAATCTGTTTACTATTCTATTTTGGTCCACAGCTTCAAGAAATATATCTCAAAAGTCTTTGAATCTAGTAGCAATTAATCAGCCTCAAGCTTTCATAAGTGTCCTAATTCAAAGCAGTCATTTTACAGAATATTTTGTGCCTGCTGCACACTACTGATGATCAACGTAAGTTCCCAAATGCCATTCAAGTTTGTTTGTTTTTCAATGTATTATGTAACTTTGGAAGTTTGACAAAAAACTGTTTATTCATCTCATGCAGGGGTGCTGTGGTCTCCTGCTTTGTTTGGTGGTTTATGGTACATGATGGTGGTTTATATGGTAGGATGTCAAATCAGATAGGAAAAAGGGGATCTAAGACTTGACTGAGAGAATCTGAAAGCAAAACATCTGAGCTAACTTTCCCTCTTACTGCTTCTATCTGGGACATTCAGCATGAAATTAAGTTCTGACCTATATAGCTTCACTGTACTGTATCTTAGGAGGCAAACTCCGATCAAATACTTTCTTTTGTGTAATAAAGACTAGCTTATTGCAATGAATTTTACCTGCCTTTTAGAATGTAGAACAGTTTTTCTTACCTTTTAGAAAAATTACCCACTGCTAGTACCCATGTGACATCCACTTATGTAGATTTAAGAATATTTAAGAGGAATAAAATACTTTTCTTCATCCTTCTTCTCGTCTTCTTTTTTCAATAAATTCAGCTGCTTACAAAACATTTGTGGGTTTTTTTTCTAATTATTTTTAGTATTCATGTGAAGTCAGAGAATAGATTGTATGTCTAAAGTGACCATAATAAATTAGCACATTGAAAATGCTCTTTTGAATGAGATTTATGCTCTGGATTTTAGACTGCTACACTGAAACTAGCACTGTCCAATTGAGAAAAGGCAGAGTACCGCCTTGAGAGCTTGACTTTGTCAGTGTAGGGAGATACCCCCCATCCCACACAGATCCTTGATTTCAATATAATTTTAGTGTTTTGTTTTGTTTGTGTTTGTTTTAAAGTTTGGGAGTGATGCCGGAGTCCAACTACCTCAATTCTCTACTACACAGGTGGCAAATTGAATTCTAGAAAACAGGATTGCTCAAGATCTCACAGGTGCTGAGTGCCCTCCCTTTTTTTAACTGCCTGTTGATTCTTACTTAGTAAATTCTTAGTTTTCAGTGCTCTAGGAGTGTAGGTCAGACGATTTATCAAAATGTTTGACCAATATGACCTTTCTTCTAATACATACAGGCCGTCTAGCAATTAAGCACAGCCATCTAGCAGTCAAACACCCAACCAGTGGAACAAAGGCTCTTTGCTTAGGAACTACTTAATAATGACCTCTATTGTCCTTAAAGCTGCTATGTCTAATGTGCTACTGGTGGGAAAAGCTCTGAGGTCACAGCCCACTATCAGAACTAATTCTGGTGAGACTAATTCTAAATGCCCAAGGGACTCATGGAGATCTGAAATGGAAAATAAATAGGAACATGTGAGGTGCTTGGTGGATATGAAGCTCACCAGTATCTGAGAACTTTGTGTAATTCCCAAAGCAGTTATGTCCCAATAGAAATGCTCCTCAATGCTCTCTTACCTCCTTTCTTTTAAATACCTAAAATCCTTACCTCCTCCTACTTTTTAAGTATATTAACGAGATACATGCTCCTACATTCCCACTGCTTATGACTCACTGATCCACATACTGCAAAGTCTATCTTCTACAAATCACCTCCCATCAGATTTTTATAAAGTTTTATTTCTATAGTTGATCATTTATTATACATCTTAAATAAAACACTTACTATATTTCTAAGTTCTATTAAGCCAGTTCAGTTAACCCAGGTCTACAGTGAAGGGTGAGAACCCATGACTTTGAATTTGCATTATCTTCTGAAACTCCTATTTCTTCTTGTTAACTTGTGATTTGATGGGAAAGATGAGTTGGTTCATAGTTTCTGGGTGATATTAAGAAGTTTTAAAAATATATGGCATTCAGCCCATGTTACTGAGCTTCCCACAGGCTTATTGTAAAATACCTATCTAGGCAAATAAGGTAAAAATAGAAATTTTTGTTCAGGTTAAGTCAGGCCAAAAAATCTTGTCAAAAATGATGTTCTCTCTTTTTGCCCCCTTCATGCATAATCACCATTTTCCACAAACTCTCAATTACATACTTATTTCTTATTAGAATATATAGCTCTCCCTAAGGTGTGTTGTGCTTAATACATTAATAGTGCTTCTAGGAAAAGGGGTAACTAAGGGAGAACATGATCAGTTAAAGAATAACAAAAAAGGCCAAAACCAGTTTGGCTCAGTGGATAGAGCGTTGGCCTGCGGACTGAAAGGTCCCAGGTTTGATTCCGGTCGAGGGCATGTACCTGGGTTGCGGGCACATCCCCAGTAGGAGATGTGCAGGAGGCGGCTGATCGATGTATCTCTCTCATCGATGTTTCTAACTCTCTATCTCTCTCCCTTCCTCTCTGTGAAAAATCAATAAAATATATATTAAAAAAAAGAATAACAACAGAGGACAGCATGTCAAAGTACTGCATGTCAACAAAAATAAGCAGTGTCCTGTTTAAGTCAGGGTTTCTCTATGGCTTTATTCCGTTTCCCTTCATCGTGACTCTTCCTACGGTGAGTATGGGGAGTTGGATAATCCTTGAAAAACTGTCCAAATTCCACGGAATTTTTTTTTTCAATATATATCTTAAAGAGACAGTGTTTTTCAGGATAATGTTGAGGAATCCTTGACCAACTCCTTCACAACCTGGATTTCTATTTTATCTTCTCTGTTAACATCTTATATGCATACCATTTCATTTCTTATCTTCATGTTCAGTAGTTTCTTCTAGTAAGTAATTATCCGGCACTCGTTTTTACATACTTCTGGAATAATATGTAGTGATCGCTGTTTTAGAATTCTAAAGGTATAAAAGAACAAGGTTCATCCACAGTCCGCTGTCTCTCAAGCTGACTTATGCTAACAGAGTACAGTGGATAACCAATATGAAGCTAGATATCATATCACTTCCCCTAAGTCAAGATACTCAATTAGTAATTTTTTTTTCATTCTGTTTAGAAAATGTGTCTACAGTGTGTACACATGCATGCACACAGTTCACTTTTGCATATTATTAAAATGCCCCTCACAATATTCCAGCAGGTAAGTATTTGAGTTTAAAAGCTTGGTTTACTTTTTTGAGTGTTTATAAATTTAAAAAATACTGTGCTGCTTTGAATCTAATTAGAGAAAAATTGTGTTTGACTTTTTTGTTTAATATCTCACGACTGTGCCTTTAACACCTCATTTCTCAACTACTAGTTTAAATTAGATAAAGCAAAAATGCCTAGTCAAAAGCGATTTTATTAGTTGTAAGGTATTTTGATCCATTATTTCTCATGACATGGAAATCTGCCGGATAGAGCTCCCACTGATGGTAGTGACTGCCTCTACAATCTCTTTTCTTAAAAGGGAAACAAGAATGCATGTACTTCATCCACATTTATTTAAAGAAAAGTTATACTAATGTGTGGCAATAAAGCTAGCAGTTACACAGGGTTCTATTGCTAAAGAAAGCCCCAAATGATAAGATATAATGTCTATACACCTATGGTTTATCATAGGAAAATGATAAATTATAACTGCAGCCTTAAATAAGAATGTGCGTTACAGCCAAAGACACCTCACAGCCAGGGGGCAGGAGGAGTCAGGGAGAGCCATTGTCCGCCCTCTGTGAGGAAATTGCCAAAGGAGCTTTCTCTCTGGAATCACCAACTACTGAACTGACCATGATACAGCTCGAACCAGGGAGCCCCAAATACAGTTTTGACTAAAGTTTCTGATACCCCGCTAGTTGTGTGTGCGTATTCTTTCTATGTAACTGGCCTAACAACTGAGCTCTCTGAGTCTCACTGAGATGAGCTGTAAAACATCAGTCTTACTGTTACAATACACAGTGCCAACAAGCTCACATGAGCCACCCCCTGGACCCATGCCCACAAAGCAACACTAGGAATCAGCACTACTCTTGTTGAGAGGGACATGCCATGCAGGTACATGGACAACACAACTCAAGCTGGTTCTAGACCTGTTGGAGTAACTTCTCACAGCACAAATGTCTTTTGATAATTTCTCATTTACAGATACAGTTTGTGGTGTGAAAACATATGCTTTGATATTTTTAGTATTTTTTTTTAAAAAAGTGTTTCCTAAATTAGATAGAAAAAAACCACTTATTTATCACCTGCTATATGCCACACACTATTTTAATGGATTTCCAAATATATCTCATTTAATATTCTCAGAGTAGAAACCTAAGCAATGTGTTAGTGAAATGAACAAATGAAGACATTTCCCAAAACTGTATTATGAAGATTTTAAACATACAATAAAGTTGAAAGTGAAGATCCTTATATTCACTACATAGTTTCTAACATTAACCGTTTACTGTAGTAGTTTTATCATGTATGTATCCATCTACCCACCTTCCCCATATCCATCACTCTGCTATTTTTGATACATTTTAAACTAAATTGTGGAAATTAATAGTACCCTCTTACATATTCAGCATCTATTTCATTAGTTTAATACTAGTATTTTTTTTTTACCATTTTAATTTTGTTGTAAAATTTGCTGCAATGAAGCATAAAATTTTTAAGTATACATTCACTAACTTCTTATAAATCTACTAGAGGCTTGGTGCATGACTTTGTGCATGGGTGGGGTCCACAGGGGTGGAGCTGGCTGGAGGGAGGGGCCACAGGCAGTTGGCCAGCCGACCCGCCCCCTGGTCAAACTTCTGGTCAAACTCCTAGTCAAGGGGATACTTTGCATATTAGTCTTTTATTATATAGGATACATCTTTGTAACCCAAATCTAGTCAATAAATAGATGTAATTAAAAGGAACATCACCCCATGTCCCTTTTTTTAAAAAAAAATCTTTATTGTTTAAAATATTACATATATCTTCTTTTTCCCCCCATTGACTCTCCCAGGCCCTGGCACATGCCCTCATTCCCCTTGTGTCGGTGTCCATTTGTTATGCTCATAAGCATGCATACAAGTCATTTGGTTGATCTCTCCCCCCTCTCTCCCTCCCCTGCCTTCCCTCTGGGGTTTGACAGTCTGTTTGATGCTTCTCTGACTCTGCCATGTCCCTTTTAATGACATCTTATCCCCATCACTTCAGCAGCAACCACAGTTTGGACTTTTAAAGTCATGGATTATTTTTTTACTATTCATAACTTTATATAAAAGGAATTATATAGTACTAGAGACCCAGTGCACAAATTTGTGCATGAGTGGGGTCCGGCTGTCCTGGGCCATGGGAGGTTGGCCAGCGTGGGGGGGGGGCTATGGAAGGTCGGCCAGCTGGCCCTGCCCCCAATCGGGGTGGGGAGGCCAATCAGTGGTAGGGATGACCACAGGGGGTCCGCAGGAGGTTGGCTGGCCAGCTCTGCCCCCGATCAGTTTTGGGGGGGGGGGCAATCAGGGCCCCGATTGGGCCAGTTGGCCACTGCAGTGTGCATCACAGCGACTGCTCACTCCAGTCATTCCGGTCGTTCAAGTCACTTGGCTTTTATATATATATACTAGAGGCCCGGTGCACAAAAATTTGTGCACTCGGGGGGGGGGGGGGC
>NW_006293523.1:835881-838734 GCF_000327345.1 Myotis davidii | reverse complement strand
TTTTTTTTTTATTCTGGGCCAGCTTTAGCTTTGAGGCCTCGGCTGCTGAAAACAGGTTTCTGGCCTTTGTTTACCGTCTGTATTTGATACAATGTTGCGGTCCGGCTGGCTGAAGCCCCACTGGGAAAGTTGGAGTCCCCCTTTTTCCTCATTGACCCCTTCTAGCCTACCCCTGCTCTCCACCCCTGCCTTCACCACACTATTGTCTATGCCCAGCGTTTATGCATACAAGCTCTATATGTATTTAAGCTCTATATGTGTTTAATTTTGTATTTGTTTTAGGTAGAGGGATAAATCTGATCTTGGCCAGAAGCAGAAGTCTGGAAGCTCATTTATAAGGTGCTCTCAGCTCAGCTATGTGTAACCTTGGTTCTTCAGAGAAAAGGGCCATGACTTAGTCCAGTTGATTTCTTCCCACCCACTCCAACCTTGCTATAGATTTCAGTCCTTTGTTAAATATTTGTAAAGTTTTCTCTAGTATTTGATTTTTATTTACTTTCTAAGCAATGTCTTTAATGAGCAGTTGTTTTATTTTAATTTTCATGAAGTCTAATTTATTATTTTATCTTACGTTTCCTTTTATGATTCACCTAAGAAACATTTGAGAATTCCTAGGTCATAAAAACACTGTCCTATTTTTTTTCTAAAAACTTTATGATTTCAGCTCTTATGCTTAAGTTGATAATCTACCATAAATGATTATATATTAGGTGAGATAGGAATTATGGTTTATTTTTAAAGTATGAATATTCTGTAATAAAACATGATTTTCAGAAAAGACTTTATTATATATATTAAATTGCTATGGCACTTTGTTGGAAATTGAATGACTATATGTTCATGGCTCTATTTCTGGGTCCTTTATTCTCCTTTGTTGATTTTGTTTTTGTTTCTTAAGCCATTTCCATGCTGTCTTATACAGAAGCTATATAGTAAGTCTTAAACTCAAGTAGTATAATTCCTTTAATTTTGTTCTTCCTTTTCAAGATTGTTTGACTATTCCAGGCCTTTTACATTTTCATCTCAACTTTAAATTAGTCAGTTTCTATACAAATCCTTCAAAAATTAATAAAAAAAATTTACAAGGCGGATTCATTGACTTTATAGATCAATTAAGGTAAAATATGCATCTTAATATTAATAATTCAAATCTATATACATATTATGTCTCTCCATTTATTCTGTTCTACATTTTTTCTCTGTACTGTTTCAGAGCTTTCACTGAAGGACCATGCATGTGTTTTGTTATAGTTATTCCTTAAGTATGTCAGAAATTTGAACTTTTTGTAAAATTATTTTTAAAATTTTATTTTCCAAATATTTCTGTTATTATATACCCATGGTCGGCAAAACGCGGCTCACAAGCCACATGCGGCTCTTTGGCCCCTTGAGTATGGCTCTTCCACAAAATACCACGTGAGGGCGCACACGTACAGTGCGATTGAAACTTCGTGGCCCATGCGCAGAAGTTGGTATTTTGTGGAAGAGCCACACTCAAGGGGTGACAGAGCTGCATGTGGCTCACGAGCAGCGGTTTGCCGAGCCGCAGTTTGCCAACCACTGCATATAGCAATATAAGTTATTGTTATTTAATAACTTTAGACTCTGTATATACTATTTTGTGGTTGTTGTTGTTGTTGTTAATTCTCACCCAAGGATTTTTTTTTCCATTGATTTTTCTTTAGAGAGTGGGAATGAGGGAGGGGAAGAGAGAAACATCTATGTTACAGAGACACATCCATTGGTTGCCTCCAGCAAGCAAGGGCCCTACTATGCCCAGGGGTCAAACCTGCAACCCAGGCAAGTGACCTTGACAATGAATCAAACCCATAACCCTTTGGTTCGAGGGCTGAAGCTCTAACCACTGAACACACTGACCAGGCCTATACTAAATTTAATTTGTTTTTAAAGCCACTTTATAGATTCCTTAGGATTTTCTACGTAAACAATCATGTCATCTGTGGATAAAGAGAGTTTTATTTCTTCCTCTTTCATCTTTCTGCCATTGGTTTGTTTATTTATTCATTATAATGGCTAGGACATCTGGTTAAATATTAAATGAAAATGATGAAGTGTTTATTCTTTTCTCATTCCCAAGTTTAGAGGAAATCTGTGCAGTGATTCATTATTTAGTAAAATGTTATTTGGAAGGTTTTTTATAAGTGATTTTTACCAAATTGAAAAAATTTCCTCTTAATCTTATTTTATGAAGAGTTTTTAACATGATTGGAAGTTGTTATTTATCAATATATTTTTGTATTTATTGAAACAATCAAATAATTCTTTATTTTGATAACATGCTAAATTATATTGATTAATTTTGTATGTTAAACTGACACAGAATTTCTGAAATAGACTCCACTTAGTCATGACATATTATCATAGATGGATTTTATTTACTAATATTTCATTAATGGCTAAGGTCCTAAGGGTTATTGGCTGATAGTATTATTTTCTTGTAATATCTTTTTGAAGTTTTGGAATCAGAATTATTCTTTTTTCACAAAAGAAGTTGAAAGTAATTGAGCATTTCAATTGTTTGAAAGAGTTTGCGAAGATTGATACTCATTTTTAAAAAAATATATTTTTATTAATTTTAGAGAGGAAAGGAGAGGGAGGAGAGAGAGATAGAAACATCAATGATGAGAGAGAATCACCTATCAATTATATCCTACCCCAAAGTGCGGATCGAGCCCGCAACACACGCATAAGCCCTGACCTGGAATCTAACTGTGACCTCCTGGTTCTTAGGTGGATGCTCAACCACTGAGCCATGCTGGCTGGGCAAGATTAGTACTCTTTTGATGTTTGATAGAATTCCACAGTGACAGTACCTGGCCTTCTATTATAAAC
>NW_006293523.1:825539-835397 GCF_000327345.1 Myotis davidii | reverse complement strand
AGGTGTTTCTTCCTGCTTTCCCTTTTGCCTCCATGCATTGTGCCTACATATGCAAATTAACCTCCATCTTTGTTGTCAGTTAACTGCCATCTGATTTGGCAGTTAATTTGCATATAGCTGTGATTAGCCAATGAAAAGGGTAGCGTTGTACGCCAATTACCATTTTTCTCTTTTATTAGTGTAGATGTATGCGCGCAGATGCAGACCTGCATGCATGTGCACATGTGAGCACATTTGTGTGTGTGTGTGTGTGTGTGTGTATGTGTAGATTTTCATTAAGTTTTTCATAATATTAGTTTATTATTATATAACTAGAGGCCTCGTGAACAAAATTCATGCAGTGGGGGGGGAGGGGGGGACGGGTTCCCTCAGCCCAGCCTTCACCCTCTCCAATCCAGGACCCATTGGAGGATGTCCATCTGCCGGTTTAGGCACGATCCTCAGGACATACCTCTCACAATCCGGTACTGCTGGCTCCTGACTGCTCACCTGCCTGCCAGCCTAATCACCCCTAACTGCCTCTGCCTGCTGGCCTGGTCGCCCCCAAACTGCCCCGCCCCCACTGGCCTGATTGCCCCAAACAGGCCCCTCTAAGATAAATAAAATTTTTTTAAAAAATATATAAAGAGGGGACAAAATGACAGCTGAATAGGCAGATATGTCCTGAGCCTTATCCTGGAGCAGATAGAAGGAGCATCTAAATCAAATAGCATCCACCCAGGATTGGCAAAGTAGATTCAGCTGGTGAGACAATTCACAGCTGGGGAGCACAGAGGACATCTGGAGAATGGTAAGATCAGGGATCTGAGCTCACAGAGTTGTGAGACCTCCAAGCCAAGAGGGTCAGAAGGAAGCCGTATGGCACCAAGTCCGAGTCCCTTGGGGACAAGAATAACATCTGACTGTAGAAAGGAAGCCCACAGGTCTGCTGGTGGCAGGGGATTCTAGATCTAAGTCCACAACAGTCATGAGAGGCTGAGCCCAGAGGGGGTGGCCTGAAGAACTGCCCAAGCCATGTGGTGCGGGGGGAGAGAAACTTGCAGTGGCTCAGTTGTTTCCTCTCTTTTCGGTCTTTGCTTTCATTTGCTAAACCTAATTCATAGGACCTTTCAAATACAAATACTCAACCATGGCTGAGGTGCAGGTGAAGGTGTGGACTTGTGAAGTCTAGGGAGAGGCTGTGGAGAAGAGCAGGATAGGGAGGGGTGACCAGGATTCTGGCACTGGAACATTTCCATTTCCGACACTCCAGACCTAAGTGGCCATTTTCTCCTGAAGAGCTAACGCCTCCCAGCAGTTTCTAGCCAACCAATACAGCCATATCTAAACTACACTCTGAGTGGTACAAAGCACACAAAAATCTGAACCCCTCAGAGCCTTCAGGGACTGGATTGAAGAGTTCAGTTCTAGAAAGTGATACAGCAACCTTCCTAACTATAGCCTGGTAAGAAACAGCTGCTTGAAAGATTAAAATTTACAGCCAGCAGACAGGTTAAGTGGGCAGATTGGTCCAGCTAACTGGCAGTCAAGGTGGTGGAGATAGGCACAAACAGAGGAGTGGTGGATTGCTTGGAACTTCAACATGGTGCTGACTACCTAACAGGAAATTGAGAAGCAGCAAACAGTACAGAAGAGTGGGATCTTAAATCAGCCCCCGCGGGCAATAAAACTTGGCTAAAATGAATGACACTTCACTATTTTATTTACCTTTTAATCTTTTATTTGTAAAACAACAACAAAAAAATTTTTCTTTATTTTCTTTGTGTTTTTTTGTATGTTTCTTTATTTTTCAGTTTTTTTGAATTATTTCTTCATTCTATTTTTATTATTTTACTTATTATTTAATTTTTATTTTTAAATCTCTTTTCTTTTTCTTTTTAATTTTTTTCTTTCTCTTTCTTTTCTTCTTATCCACTCATCCTCTTTCTACCTCCAGTATACTGAATCGAGGTCCTCCCCATATTCATCCAATTCCTTAACCTTATTTTCTGTATATAAGCATTGCCTCTACAGATTCTGCCCCTCCAATTCTGGGTGTTTGTTGTTTGCATTTTTTGGTGTATCAGTTTGTTCTGGGGTGTTTCTTCATATATATATGTATTTTTTTATCCTTTTTATACTATTTATTTTCTCTCTTACCATTTTTTCTTTCCTCAATATCATTTTTGCTCTCTTTTCTTTCCCACAATTCTCTTTTCTCTGGTAGTCACTTATATTTGTGTCTTGTCTTATCAAGTTGTATTTTGTGCTGTTTGGTCCAAGTGTTAGAGAGTTAACCAGATAACCAAACACCCTGAGAGAATACTCCATCCACGAATGGGACAATAACACTCAAGACCCATCTACACCAAGAGAATCCAAATATCCCAAGTAGGAGGCATCCCTATTTGACCAGCACCCAAGACTGGAGACATAGTACCACTGGGTCCCACAAAACAACTATCATATAAGACAAACTCAAAAAATCTGGATGGCATAGCAGTTTGATCTGATATGTAGAAAGAATAACAAAGGAAGAACAAAAAAAGGGATACAAAGAAACAACCCCCATTCTAAAGAAAAGGAGGAAACACCAGGAATGATAAATAAACAAAAGCAAAAATGGAGACAAGCAATTTGACAGAGAAAGAATTCAGAGCAATGGTTATAAGGGCACTGAAAAGGATAGATGAAAAATTCAACATATATAAGAATCAAGAGAATATGAAGAAGAATCAAGAGTAAATTCAGAATGACACAGGTGCAATAAGAAACATAATGGAAAGTGTAAACAGTAGACTAGAAGAAGCTGAGAACTGCATCTGTGAGTTAGAAGACTAAGTAGAAAAAAACACCCAAGCAAAACAACAACTGCAAAGAAAACTTAAAAAGCATGAGGAGAGCCTAAGGGAGCTTTGGGACAACACAAAACAAACCAACATCCACATAATAGGGGAGCCAAAAGTAGAGGAAGCAGAGCAAGGAATAGAAAACTTATTTGAAGAAATAATGACAGAAAACTTCCCTGATGTTGGGAAGAAAAAAGCCACACAAGTCCAAGAAGCACATAGAGTCCCAAACAAGATGAACCCAAAAAGACCGAAACCAAGAAACATCATAATTAAATTGGAAAACTTCAATGACAAAGTAAGAATCTTTAAGGATGCTAGAGAGAGACAGAAAGTTACCTACAAGGTATCTCCCATTAGAATATCAATTGATTTCTCAACAGAAACACATCGGGCCAGAAAGAAATGGAATGAAATATACAAAGTGAGGTAAAACATGGGACTGAATCCAAGAATACTATACCTAGCAAGGCTAATATTCAAAACTGAAGGGGAAATCAGTAGCTTCACAGACAAAAAAAAAAAATGGCTAAGGGAGTTTATTACCCCAAGCCAACAATGCAAGAAATGCTAATGGGACTGCTGTAAAAAGAAGAAATAGAATTAGAAGAACACAGGCATAAAGAATAAAAATGGGGATAAACAAGTACCTATCAATAATAGCCTGAAATGTAAATGGATTATATGCTTGAATCAAAATACATAGAGTAGCTAAATGGATAAATAAAAACATGGTTCATATATTTACAGTCTACAGGAGACCCACCTCAGAACAAAGGATTCAAACAGACTGATAGTGAAGGGATGGAAATTTTTTTTTCAGGCAAATGGAAATCAGAGACAAGCAGGGGTAGCAATACTTATATCTGACAAATTAAATCTCAAAGTGAAGGACATAACAAGAGATAAGGAAGGCCACTTCATAATAATAAAGGGATCAATACAACAAGAAGATACAACCCTGGTAAACATATATGCACCCAATGCAGGAGCACCCCAATGGGACATTTTCAAAGATAGACCACAATATTGGGTCACAGAAAAGTCTCTCCAAATTCAAGAAGACTGAAATCATACCAAGCATCTTCTTAGAAAACAATGGTATACTATTAGTAATCAGCCACAGTAAAAACAATTAAAAAAAATTCACTTAGAGGCTGAATAGCATGCTATTAAATAATGACGAATTACCAAAGAGATCAAAGAAGAAATTTAAAACATCCTGGAAATGAATGACAGTGAAAACACAACAATCCAAAAATCTGAGGGACACAGTGAAAGCAGTCCTGAGAAGGAAGTTCATAGCTCTTCAGGCCTACCTCAAAAGCCAAGAAAAAATGGTATTAAATCATCTAACTCTACAACTCAAAGAATTAGAAAGAACACAAGAAGAAAAGCTCACAGTAATGAGAAGGAAGGATATAATAAAGATCTGAGTGGAAATAAACGACATAGAGACAAAAAACAAAACAAAACAAAAAAACAAAACAAAACAAAAAACCTAACAAACAAAAACAATACATAAGATCAATAAAACCAAGAGCTAGGTCTTTGAAAAGATAAATATGATTGATGAACATTTAGCCAGGCTCATTAAGAAACAAGGAGAGAGGACCCAAATAAACAAAATCAGATATGAAAACGTGAATTAGCTACTGACCCCATAGACATAAAAATGATTGCAAAAAAATACTACGAAGAACTCTACTCAAACAAACTGGACAACCTTGACGAAATGGACATGTTCCTAGAAAAATACAAGCTTCCAAAGCTCAATCAGGAAGCATCAAGAAACATGAATAGGCTGATAACTACTGATGAAACAGTAATCAAAAAACTTCCAGCAAACAAAAGCCCTGGACCAGATGGCTTCACAGGGAAGTTTTACCAAAAGAACTAAAACCTATCCTTCTCAGACTACTTAAAAAATTCAAGAGGAAGGCACACTTTAAAGCTCATTCTATGAAGCCAGCATTACCCTAATCCCAAAACCAGGTAAAAATAACACAATAAAGAGAAATACAGGCCAATATCCCTGATGAACATAGATGCTAAAATCCTCAACAAAATCCTAGCAAATCAGATCCAGCAGTAAATCAGAAAGATCATACACCATGACCAAGTAGGATTAGTTAAAAAGCAAATCAGATCCAGCATTACATTAGAAAGATCATACACCATGATCAAGTGGGGTGTATTCCAGGGATGCAAAGCTGGTAAAATATCCATAAATCAATAAACGTGACATATCACATGAACAAATTGAGAGACAGAAATCACATAATCACATCAACTAATGCAGAAAAGGCACTTGACAAAATCCAACACACTTTCTTGATAAAAACGCTCAGCAAAGTGGGAATAGAGGGATCATACCTCAACATAATAAAACCATTATATGACAAACCTACAGCCTGCATCATACTCAATGGGCAAAAACTAAAACCATTTCCCCTAATAACAGGAACAAGAAAGGGATGTCTGCTTTCATCACTCTTATTGCACATAGTATTGGAATTCCTAGCCACAGTGATGAGACAAGAAGAAGAAATAAAAGGCATCCAATTGGAAAGGAGGAAATAAAACAATCATTTTTGTAGATAACATAATATTGTACATAGAAAACCCTAAAGACTCCACACAAAAAAACTACTAGGTTTAATAAATGAATTTGGCAATATAGCAAGATACAAAATTAACACCCAGAAACCGATGGCATTTTTCCACACCAATAATGATCTCACAGGTAGAGAAACTTAAAAAACAATCCCACTTACCATTGCAACAAAAAAAAAAATGAAAATACCTAGGAATAAACTTAGCCAAAGTGGTAAAGGAACTCTACTCAGAAAATTACAGGACGCTGAAAAAAGAGATAGAGGAAGACATAAACAAATGGAAGAATATACTGTGTTCATGGATTAGTAGAATCAAATTAATTAAAATGTCCATACTACCGAAAGCAATCTATAGATTCAATGCAATCCCCATTAAAATACCTATGGCATATTTCACAAACTTAGAACAAACTCTCCAGAGATTCAAGTTGAACAAAAAAACAAACAAACAAAAAAAACAACTCCAGTTAGCTGCTGCAATCTTGAGAAAGAGGAACAAAGTTGGAGGGATCGAAATACCATATATCAAGCTATAATGCAATGTCACGATTCTCAAAACTGCCTGGTACTGGCACAAGAACAGATATATAGATCAATGGAATAGAACAGAGAACTCAGAATTCAACCCAAGCTCTTATGTTCAATTATTATTTGACAAAGGAGGCAAGGGCATATAATGGAATCAAAACAGTCTCTTCAATACATGGTGCTGGGAAAACTGGACAGATACATGCAAAAAAACATGAAACTAGACCACCAATTTACAACATACATAAAAATAAACTCAAAATGGATAAAGGACTTAAAGGTAAGATGGGAAACCATAAAAATCTTAGAAGAATCTATAGGCAGCAAAATAGCAGACATATGCCGTAGCAATATCTTTACCAATACAGCTCCTAGGACAATGGAAACAAAGGAGAAAATAAATAAATGAGATTATATCCAAATAAAAACCTTCTGATCAGCAAAAGAAATCATCAACAAAACAACAAGAAAATCCACATGCATGGAAGAACATATTTGCCAATGTTATCTTCAATAAGGGTTTAATCTCTAAAATTTATAGGGAACTCATACAACTTAACAGAAAGATGATAATCAACCCAATCAAATAATGGGCAAAGGACTTAAATAGACACTTTTTGAAAGAGGACACACAAGAGAAATCATATAATTTAACAAAAGGAAGATAAACAATCCAATAAAAAAATGGGCAAAGGACCTAAATAAACACTTTTTGAAAGAGGACACACAGAAGGCCGAGAGGCATATGAAAACATGCTCAAAGTCACTAATCACCTGAGAGATACAAATGAAAACGACAATAAGGTACCATCTCACACCTGTCAGAATGGCTATCATCAACAAATCAACAAATGAAAAGTGCTGGCGAGGACGCGGAAAAAAAAAATGGAGCCTCTTGCACTGCTGATGTGAATGGAGACTGATGTACCCACTGGAAAACAGTATGGAGTTTCCTCAAAAAATTAAACATGGAACTTCCATTTGACCCACTAATCCCACTTTAAGGCATATATCCAAAGAAAACAAAAACACCAATCAGAAAGGTATATGCACCCCTATGTTCATAACAGCATAATTTACAATAGCTAAGATTTGGAAACAGCCTAAATGCCCATCAGCAGATGAGTGGATTAGAAATCTTTGGTACATCTACACAATGAAATACTATCCTATCTAATAAAGAGGGAATATGCTAATTGATCCTCATGCCATTGCAAAGATGGCGGCACCCACAGCCAATAAGGAGGGAATATGCTAACTGACTGTCCCACCCTCAAAGATGGCAGCACCCACAGCCACAGATGGTGGCATCCAGTCCCCTCAGCCCCACCAGGTGACAGGCGCATGGCATCCAGAGTCCCCCAGTCACCTCAGCTCTCAGTCACCCAGGGCCTGCCTGAGGCACAGGAAAGCCTTGGATGGTAGCTGCCCAGCCACTCAGGGCTGGACTGAGATGTAGGAATGCCTTGGATGTTGGCTGCCCAGCTACCCAGCTGCCCAGCTCCCCAGGGTTGACTGAGGCTCAGGTAACCAGGGCCGGCTGAGGCTTGCGCTGCCAGCAGTGGCAGCAGCAGAGGTGTGATGGGGCGTCACCTTCCCCTGATTTCCAGGTTACCTCCTGCCTCTGAGGGCTCCTGGACTGTTAGAGGGGGCAGGCAGGGCTGAAGGACCCCCCTCCAGTGCATGAATTTTCATGCACCAGGCCTCTTGTGCTGCTATAAAAAAAAAAGAATGAATTCTTTCCATTTGGATGGAACTGGATGAGCATTATGCTAAGTGAAATAAGCCAGTTGTAGAGAGATAAATATCACATGAACCCACTCATTTGTTGACTATAATGAACAACATAAACTGATGAACAAAAATAGATCCGGAGATATAAAAACATCATACAGCCTGTCAAATCTCAGAGGGAAGGCAGGGGACGTTAGGCAAGAGGGCAGTCAGAGATCAACCAAAGGACTTGTATGCATGCATATGAGCATAACCAATTTCCACAGACAGTAGAGGGTGAGGGCATGTGCTGGGGGATGTGAGCAGCTGGGGAGAGGTAAATGGTGGGAAAAGGAGATTCATGTAACACTGTAAACAATGAAGAATTTAAATTAAACATATCTATATATATAAAACCCTAATATACAAATAGACTGAATGGTGGAACAACTGAACAATGAAAGAACCGGTCGCTATGATGTGCACTGACCACCTGCGGGCACGGCCAGAACATGGCAGGAGTCAGCAGCAGCGGGATGGTGGAGCCGGTGAGTAGCGGTGCCTGACCAAGGTGGGGCACCAGTCACTGTAATTGGGTTGAGCCTCTGGTGGTTATTGAAAATTCTTTGCTCTCATGAACCGCAGTCCTGCCTGGCACTCGCACCTGCTGCTGGTGCCGGCCCTGCTCACACCCACTGCCAGCACCGGAGCCCCCGCTCCCACCCATTGCTGGCGCCTGGTGCCAGTTCTTATATCTCGGCACTGTCAGTGGGTGCAAGTGGGGGCTGCTGGTCCAGATCAACCCTGAGGGCTTCTCCACCTCCCCATGCTCCTCAGGGGCAATTGGGGCAGCAGCTGACCCTTCCAACTGGTGCCAGTGATGGCCCCAGTCACACCTGCAATCAGTTCTGGAGCCACTACTTGCACCTTCTGATGTTGCCGGCCTCAATCACTCCATGTTGTCAGTGGGTGCGAGAGGGGCTGGCACCCTCAGCATGTGCGAGTGGCAGCTGCAGGAGTGGGGCTGCTGGCAGAAAGGGAACTGGAGGCCATAGTGGGAGGGGCTGGGCAGGGCTGCATAGGATGGACCGAGACCCACCCCTGTGCCCACCACAGCCTCGTGGCCCACAGTTCCTTTCAAGGTGCACAAATTTGTGCACTGGACCCTTAGTATTTATATAAAGAATATAAAGAAAATGGTATGAAAATATCCAACTAGACTTATGAAATTGTCTATGTTTCCTACATCACTATGTCCATGTTTGCTTAATGTATTTAAAAGCTTTTATTAGGCATTTATTACTATCATGTATTCCTGATGAATTGTTCCTTTTATAATTATGAAATATCTCATTTAACTATTCCAACACTTTTACCTCAAGTCACTATTCTATCTAATAAAGAAGGAATATGCTAATTGACCCTCACGCCATCAAAAAGATGGCAGAGCCCACAGCCAATAAGGAGGGAATATGCTAATTGACTGCCCTTCCCTAAAAGATGGTGATGCCCCCAGGAGGGACTGGCTGCTCTGTGTGCCCGCCTCTGGAGACCCCTAGTCCCCTCAGCTCCCCAGCCTACCAGTGCCATCCTGAGGCACAGGCAAGTCTCACATGTCAGCTGCCCAGCCACCCAGAATTGGCCCAAGGCACAGGCAAGCCTCTAATGATAGCTTCCCAGCTGCCCAGGACCATTCAAGCCTCAGGTAACCAGGGCTGGCCAAGGCTTGCACTGCCAGCAGTGGTAGCAGCAGAGATGTGATGGGGTGTCGCCTTCCCCTGATTGCCGGGTCGCCTCCTGACCCTGAGGGCTCCCAGACTGTGAGAGGTGGCAGGTTGGCCCAGGTGCATGAATTTTCATGCACTGGGTCTCTAGTTTTCTAATAATTTACATGTTAATCTGCCCCAGTTTTCTGTATAGTGGAACTACTGCTATAATAAATGCCTATAGCACTCGCTGGGGTAGGAAAACTAATGAGAAAAGGATTTCCCATGTATAGGTCTGAATGGAGAGCATTGTAGGCAGGTAACAAAAATTATTGACTGACTAGAAATGTCCCCAAATGGAAGCTAGGCTGGTGTACAGGGTAGAGAACATATTGACCCTCCAAAATGTCTCCACAGAAGCTGGGTGCCCATGTGTTAGGAATAAGACACAGGCTTCTCCTCCCT
>NW_006293523.1:807616-824506 GCF_000327345.1 Myotis davidii | reverse complement strand
ACAAATTTTTGTGCACCAGGCCTCTAGTTATATGATAATAATGTAGCCACTTCAACATTCTTGTTCTTACCATTTGCCTGATGTAACTTTATCCATATGCTTTCAACCATTCTGTATCTATATAATAAAAGTCTAAGCAACCATTACAGTGGAATGACCAGAACAACCAGTCGCTATGATGCACACTGACCAGCAGGGAGCAGATGCTCAATGCAGAAGCTGCCCCCTGTGGTCAGTGTGCTCCCACAGTGGGAACTCCGCTCAACCAGAAGCCAAGCTCACTGCTAGTGAGTGCAGCGGTGGTGGCAGGAGCTTCTTCTGCCTCCACAGCAGCTCTAAGGAAGGAGCAGTGAGCCGAGTGGGAAGGAGCAGCGAGTAGGTGGGTAGTAAGGAGCGAGGGGTCTGAGTCTGCAAGAGGGATGTCCTCTTGCCAGCTTAGGCCCATTCCCTATGGGGAGTGGGCCTAAATCAGCAAGTAAACATCCCTTGAGGAGTCCCAGACTGTAAGAGGACGCAGGCCAGGCTTAGGGGACCCCCCCGCCCCCGCGCATGAATTTCGTGCACTGGGTCTCTAGTATTTATATATTAGGACACCTTTTGTAGATAGTATATGTTGGAATATGCCTCTTTACCTATTCTAATAATTTCTGCCTTTTAATTGAAGATTTTAGACTGATAGCTGTCAGAGGGGTGGAATTTGGAGGCTGGGTGGGAAGATTGAAGGGATTAAGCAAAGGAAGAAATGACTTATGGACATGAATAACAGTATGGTGATTGTCAGAGGGAAGTGGGTGTGGCAGGAGTAGAGGAGAGTAAAGGAGGATAGATGGTGAAGAAAGGAGACTTGACTTGGAGTGGTGAACACACAATGCAATATGCAGATGATGTATTGTAGAATTGCATACCTAAAACCTATATAATTTTATTGACCATTGTAACCCCAATAAATTAAATAAAAAACAGTTAATATAATTATTTGTATTTTAAATTAAGATCTAACATTTTCTATATTTCTCCTCTGCTTTCTCTCTCTCTCTCTCTCTCTCTCTCTCTCTCTCTCTCTCTCTTTCTTTTTACTTCTTTTGGATTATTTGAATATGTTTTAGAAATCAATTTTATATTATCTAATGGTATTATTTTTAGTATTATTTTTATTGTGGTAAATCACAGGATTGTAATGTGCATCTTAATTTTTCATGGTCGAGTTAGAGTTAACCCTGTACTGCTTCTCACAGCCCTGAGAACCTGTGGCTGTCTAGGTGTGCTTCTCCACTCTCTGCCCCTCATTTATGCTGTACTTCTCACAACTATTGCATCTACAGTCACTATGGACTCAGATGTATAATGTCATAATATTTGCTTTAAACAATCAAATCTACTATTTTGAATAAATTGAATGGAAAATGTGTTTTAAATGTATCCAGATACTTCATCTCATTTTGCTTTTCCTTCATGTAGATTTGAGTTTCAGTCCAGTATGATTTCATTTCAGCTTGAAGAACTTCCTTTACCATTTCTTATAGTATAAGTTCTGGGCTCCTAGTCATATTAGCTTTATTTACATGAAAAGGTTTTTAGTTCACTTTTACTTTTGAAGGATAATTTCACTGATTATAAAATTCTGATTTGTTTTCTTTCTTGGTGCTTTAAAAATGTTGTTCCACTGTCTTTTGGACTCCATGTTTTTAAATTAGTAGTTATCATTTTTTTAAAAAAATCATATATTCGATGTTTTTTTACTTTTTATTGAATTTATGAGGGTGACACTGGTTAACAAAGTAATGCAGATTTCACTTGCACAATTCCACAACATATCATCTATATATTGTATTGTGCATTCACTACCCCAAGTTAAGTCTCTATCCATCACCATTTATCCCCACTATACCCTTCTTCATCTCTCTCCATCCAACCTGTCCCAGCAATTAACATCATTTTGAATGATTTCTTATATTTATTTGAATGTTTTCAAGATTATTTATTTATTTATTTATTTTCAATATTTTAATTGTGATGTGTATAGTGATGGTTTTCCATATTTAGCTTGTTTCAGATTTGCTGATGTTCTGGAATCTACAAATTTTAATCTTTCCCCACATTGAGGAGCCTTGTCTTCTAACTACACTATGTATGCATTCCTGGGTTTGCATTTATTGATTAATCTTTCTCTTCAGAATAAAATGTGTTTTCCTTCTTAATTGTCAGACTATTTGTAATTGTACCCTGTTGTATCCTAGGCATTGTAATATATTATGCAGCTTTTAAATTAATTTATATTTCTCCAGAGGCTTAAAAAACAAACAAACAAACAAACAGACAAAAAAGAAAACAGGTGTACCCCCTGTGACTCAAACCACAAAAGCTTTAGATTGTCTCAGTGTGTCCTGTGTTGGACTGGCAGCAGCCTCTCAGGGTAAAGGTGTAAAAATGGGAAACAGCCTGTGCTTCCCCCTCTTCCAGAGTTGACTTCCTTCCAGAACCTGGCCATTCTTCTCACTACCCCATGCTTTTAGGTAGTTAAGTTTCTCTCTCTTTTTTTAATATAAATTTTCAGATCTTATTGCTGTAATTTATAGGAGGGCCTTATTATTAGGCAATTACTTGGCCATACTACAAACAAATCTCTGATTATAGATTCGAATTCAGAAATACCTAAATTCAAATTTAATCCCTGCATTATAGCTGAGTGCCTTGAGTAAGTTACTGAAAGTTTCTGTTTTCTTATCTGCAAAATCAGAATATTAGAATTTATTCCAACATTTGTGGTGAACATAAAATAATGTAAACTAATACCTGCTACATAGTATGTACTCAGTAATCAATAGTTTTATTATTATTACTGCAGTTGATGGTTCTTTTGCAATAATTCTCCATCTTGAATATGCTCTTTAAAGTTTATCTGTTCTGGCCAGTCCTGACGTTATTTTTCATATATATATATTGAATCCAGCAGGATTTTTTCATTCATTGCATTAGCATTTGTCTTCAACTATTACTTCCTTTTCAGAAGTATTTGAAAAATATTAGTTTCCCATTGGTAAATTTTAATAAATATTTTAAAGAGCATAGATCCACATCTACCCCTATCCTCCAGTCTCTCTTATTAACTTACTTTTAGGAGAGTAGCAGAATGAGACATAAAGGAATATTTTCAAAGATTGCAGAATAAACAATAGAAGTTCCAAATTGGATAATTCACTGAGGAAATCACTGCTCTCATATCTCTAACATGTTCCCTTTTGTCATAATGAGTAGTAATGTTAATTACTTCTGAGAGAAGTTTATTTTTGCCTATTTCACTTGCTCCCTATTTTTCCCAAGAGGAGAATTGTTATACTTAGGAGCATTGCTGGTCACAGCTTTACTTTTTTTGTTTACTAAGAGAAAATGTCTTCATTTTTATGACTTCAAATATTTAAATAGCCCTAACCGGTTTGGCTCAATGGTTAGAGCGTTGGCCTGTGGACTGAAGGGTCCCAGGTTTGAGTCCGGTCAAGGGCATGTACCTTGGTTGTGGGCACATCCCCAGTAGGGGGCGTGCAGGAGGCAGCTGATCGATGTTTCTCTCTCATCGATGTTTCTAACTCTCTATCCCTCTCCCTTCCTCTCTGTAAAAAAATCAATAGAATATATTTTTAAAAATATTTAAATAATTTGAATTTTTTACCCAGACATAGTTTGTGTTATTTCTTGACTACTTAGATCATTTCAGGCAATGGGGACACAAATATTTATGTTATAATTAGAGGCCTGGTGCATAAAAATTTGTGCACTCGGGGGGGTCCTTCAGCCCGGCCTGTGCCCTCTCCCAGTCTTGGACCCCTCAGGGGAAGTCCACCTGCTGGCTTAGGCCTGATCCCCGGGGCAGTCAGACATCCCTCTGGTAGCCCGGGATGTCCACTTGCCAGCGGGGTGCAGGCTTAAGAGGGTCAATTTGCATATTATCCTTTTATTATATAGGATAGAGGCCTGGTGCATGGGTGGGGGCTGGATTGTTTGCCCTGAAGGGTGTCCTGGATCAGGGTGCGGGTCCTGCTGGGGTGCCTGGCCAGCCTTGGTGAGGGGCTGAGGGCCATTTTCAGGCTGGCCATGCCCGCTGGTGACCTAAGCTCCCAGTCGCTGTTTTTTTCTTTTTTTTTTTAGGCCTTCCTTGAGAGGAGGACATGGCCAGCTGGAAGCAGGTAGCTGGGATTTATTTATCTTCTATAATTGAAACTTTGTAGCCTTGAGCATAGCCCAGGGCCAGCCAGGGCAGGTGGACAGCTTAGCTTTCTCCATTGCCGGGGTAACCCAAGCCTCCTGCTCGCTCCAACTCTGTGGCTGCTGCCATCTTAGTTGGGTTAATTTGCATACTCGCTCCTGATTGGCTGGTGGGCATGGCTTGTGGGTGTAGTGGAGTGTTGGAGTGATGGAGTGATGATTAATTTGCATCTTTCTCTTTTATTAGTGTAGATGATGAAAAGGAAAAGATAAAAAATTACAGTGATACTAACTTTTCAATAAACATCTTGCATTCTTCTTAGCTTGCTCTATCATCTAACTATCATCTATCTATCTATCTATTATCTATCATTATTATCATCATCATCTATCCTACCTATCCATCCATCCAACATCTTTTTTATTTTTTCAAGTTGGTTATATCTTTTATGATCTCTCTAATAAAGACATTTTTAAATCTACTCAATATATCACAAATCATTCCTCCTATTTTAATTCTGTTGAGATAACAAAAAATTTCCTTCCTTTTTACTGGATATTACTTTCCTTTTCAAAATTTAACTTTTTGTATTTCTATAAATTACATCTTCAATTTGTTATTTCATGAAATTATTCCCCTTAGAAGGGTACACTTAAAAATAATAATAATTATTATTATAAATGTAAAAATACAATTATATGTAAACATAGGGATTAAAAATAGCATGACTATGATAATAAGACAGCTTTATGAGAATACTTTATTGTGGTTAGGGATGTAGTACTTAGTTACTTAAGTTCTGAAAGTTAAGACATAGATTGAACACTTTTATAAGTATTTATGGAATCAAGATTGTTGTGATCAATATCCCTGGAAACATGAAAGCCAAGTTTTGAAGATGAACATCTACAGAGGATGTTGTATATACTCCTTGCTGCAACAACTACGAGGGTTTAGGTCAGTGATGGCGAACCTTTTGAGCTCAGCATGTCAGCATTTTGAAAAACCCTAACTTAACTCTAGTGCTGTGTCACATATAGAAATTTTTTGTTATTTGCAACCATAGTAAAACAAAGACTTATATTTTTGCTATTTATTTTGCATATTTAAATGCCATTTAAGAAAGAAAAATCAACCAAAAAAATGAGTTTGCGTGGCAACTCTGACACGCATGTCATAGGTTCACCATCACTGGTTTAGGTGATAATAATGAAGTTACCCCATTCTCCAGAGAATTGACTTGAACTGTCTCACTGGGAGGCTATGTCCCATAACTATCCTTCTTAAAGTGTAGAGCTGACCTCAGGTGAAAACTGACTGGCTTAGTTATAAGAGTCCAATTGCCACATTGCCTGAAGGTTAGACTAATTCTGTGTGAAATTTAGCTTCAGAGCTCCCCATGAAATCAGTCTGAAAGTGTTTTCCAGCTGGGAGTATATTCTTACAAGCGTTTTGTCCCCTCCCAATCCTGCAGCTATAAACCTTCTTTGAGACCCATCCCATATTAAATCATATAATCATAAGGGAAAATGTGAAACACAGTTACTTTTGAGTCCCCCAAAGTACCCATGACTTATTTATTCATGCCCTGTGTTCATTTACTTTGTGGTTGGCCTAGTGTCTAGCTTTGGCCAACAGGATATCTGCAAACATAACACAAACAGAGGTTTAATAAGCCTTCATGCATTGGAATGTATCTTCTCTGAGTGCTCCTTCTTGGAACCTAGAAGAGAAGCCCAACCCACATGGAGGAGTCAAGTGAAAGAAAAAGAAGGCATTCTCAAAAGGTTCATGTGAGCTCCTAGCAGCCAGCCAGCACCAGCTGCCAACCAGGTAGAAGCAGGGGACATCTTGGATTTCAAGTCCAAAAAAAAAATCACCGGAACAAAAAATCCACCCAGTTAAACCCAGACAACCCAGAGTTAATACAATATATTAAAATGAGCATCATTTTAAGTGACTGACCTTGAGTGATTTGTTACATAGCAATAGACAACTGAAAAGGAAACCGACTTAAGAAATCACAGAATTTAACAAATGGATTCATAGTGAGATATATTCTTTATGCTGGTGGAACCTGGACAATCACTCCCACTTTACCTTATATTAAATCCTCCTGATCATTGTGTATCCCACTCTCTTCTTCAAGGCTGGCTAGATGTCTCCGTTTCTCTTTGCCATTATCCATTGCTAATCAATTCAGTGAGTTATAGCAGATTATGAGAGTAGATTTTCACATTTAGTTTCTAAAACTTGCAAATGCTTTATTTATAGTTGAGAGCTTTTCTGTCTGATTCTTAAAAATGACCAATAAGTCATATACAGATTGCAAGGTAAAGTGGTTTCCAAACAAAAGTTCCTTATAGGTGGTGAGCACTGTCTATGATAGTTTAGCTCATTCAGTTTTCCTTCTGAAATGGTACTTTCTGGCCCATCTTTATATTTGGTTAAACAATAAAAGCTTAATACTTGGACTACATATATGTATTTTTATTAAACTCATTTAATTTTTTTTTCTGGAGCATGCAATCATTATTATTCCTAAGCATTTTAAAGATACTGAATCAGTCCTTTCCTCAAGGAAATATTCAATAGCAAGGAAAAAAAAATCCCAATCACATTAACAATTCTAACAAATCTATGGATCTGCATAAAATTATATAAATTGCTATATATTTATTTATAGTTCTTAATCACGCAAGTGTATATATATATAATTAAACAAATAAATATTAGCTGGAAGATAAACATATTTTTGCTATTTTTTACAACATTATTTTTTGTTTTCTGAAATCAACCCTACCATGTCTAAATGTAAATATATCTAATCTGTGGCCCACATATGGAGAATGAATATATCCTGGAACGCTCCAATAGCATTTCTAATCTACACATCTAACAATGAACAACAAATAATCACTGTAAAATTGTCTACAAGCATTAACTTGTACTAAAGGCACTATACTACCTAGGAACAAAGACTGCTCTGTGAAATCCTTTCTTAAACAGGAGTCTAAGTGGTAAACAAGTCTTTACAGATATTTTTTTTCCCTCAGACTAGCTTCTGTTACCACATTATCTTGTCAACTCCTATGATGTTTGGATGGATCAATACTTATGTAGGTAACTTCTAAAGAACACCTGGCCCTCCAGGAGGTGGCATGTTAATTAAATAGATAGCATTCTTTTTCTTAATGTACACATGCTTACATTTTAGAGCTTCTTTCTGATTCTTTTGTCTCTCTTTTAATACTTTTGTGAGCTTGAGGGATAACAGCAGCCAAGAAACCTGGTAAAACGTAATAATTTCGGAAATGTTACCAGTGACATTTTGGCTAAAGGAAAAGAGAACATGAAAAATGTCCCTTTGATCTCATCTGACCTTTCTATGTTTTTAGCTCACTACCTAAGCAAGATGTGTGTTTCTGAGTGTTAGAACAGATATTTTGTAACTTAATTTTGCTTTTGGAAAATGCAATGAAGGACCTTATCTAATAAACTGAACTTGTATTGTCCTGATTTCCTAAGACAGAATGTCACATTAGCCCAGTCCACAGATCTTCAGGGCAGGGGCAGGACAGACTCAGGGACCACAGCCCCGCCAGGAAAACATCACCGTCACTCCAACCAGGAAGAGTTTATGGCCTCTGGCTACAGCTCCAGACGAGGAGTATTGACCATAAATAAATTATTGATTTAAATGTTTTGTGGCAAGTAGCATTGATAGATATTTTATAAATAATGCACACATCTTAGATAATTGTTCACTTATTTTCACATTTATTTGTAATCTTAAAAAAATAAGAAGTAATTTTAATCCAAATAAAATGTGAACACTTATTTTTAAGGGAGAAATTACCTTACTTATTGTCATATAACGTCAAAGAATAAACAGTTATGTATATGTGCATCCCTTGCATAGCATTGAGATAACCTATATAAGTACATCTGTAATAGAAAATAATGCCACTTATTTATATACTAGAGGCCTGATGCATGAAATTCAAGCAAGACTAGGCCTTCCTTCCCCCGGCTTCCGGCACCAGCTTCCCTCTGGCACCCAGGATCTGGGCTTCCCTCGCAGCCCCGGTTCCATCCGAAAGGTTGTCCGAAAGCATGTTCGGACTGATTAGCATATTACACTTTTATTATTATAGATTTGTAAGTGTATATTTCACAGTTTTTCCATTTTTATGCATAGAGATGTGTGACATTTGTATACACGTAGGAAACATATCTCAGATCGTAATCTAAATACACATATATACACACACTCATATCTACATATTCCTGATATCAAAAAAATATATTTGAATAAAAAGCTGTTTTTCTTAAATCAGGAATACTTGGCTCAGTACTGAAGTTCAGTGTTATTACTTTTGTTACTTTGAAACTTATTGCAATGAAGGTAGCCCATTGATAGGGTAATGCCTTCCCTAATTCCCACATTATCTTTTACCATGAAAATAAGAATAAACCATTACTTATTTAAAATTATGTAATCAAAAGAACATAGAATTTGAGGTCAAAATTGATGCTGACTCACACTGATGGCACCCAGTAAATGAAAAATCCTATAAACCTTACTTAAGCATTCCGAGCTTTAATTTACTAAGTACAATAACAATAACCCCCCCAATTGTTATAAGAACATATAGTTCATGTTCAAAAATGTTACTTTTATTTTCTTCATTCATAAAAATTGCTATCACTATCCTGTTTCATACAAAGAAAAAGACTTTCTCTTGCATTTTTAATTGGCAAGTTTTTATTCCAATCCCTAAAATTCAAAAAAGTAATGAAATAGAAGATTGTCAGTTTTCTTTTTCTAAATATACTGCTAAAGCAGGAATTTATAATCAGTTTATCCATGATTAATAATTGACTACATGTGAATTAAAGAAGTGCAGTTAACAGAGTCTTAAAGCTAAAATAGTCTAATTTAGAATGGGTAGAATGAGACATATACTCATGAAATACTAGTAATAGTTTTATTTGTATAACTGCTCTGGAAAATATCTTGTCAATAAGAATATGGACCATCAAAGAGTTTATATCCTTTATCTTCCCTACTGTAGTTGTCATAATTCAAAGAATCTATACTAATAAAATAATTTAAAATAAGTACAAAGGACTCAGTACAAATATATTTATTGTAATATTGTTTATTATGCCCAAAATTTGGAAACAAAGTAATGTAACACAACTGAATGTTTAAAAAATAAATGATGGCCTGCCTATATGTCAGACATTACTTATTTAAAATGTTTTTTTAAAAATGAAAAAAAAGAGAGAGGGACATAAAATGTTTATGGTATAGTGTTAAGTTAAAAATGAAAATCACACCTGACTGAAGTGGTTGAGTTGGTTGGTTGAGGTTCGCTCTCTGCACTGAAGGGCTTCTGGTTGGGTTGGATTCCCTGTCAGGGCACATATCTGGGTTTTGGGTTTGATCTCGGGTTCGGACATGTATGGAAGGCCACCGATCTCTCTCTCTCTCTCTCTCTCTCTCTCTCTCTCTCGTCTCAAAATATCCTCAGGTGAGGATTAAGAGTATATGCATAACCTATGGACACAGACAATAGGATGGTGAAGGCCTGGAGTGGGGTGGGCTAGAAGAGGTTGATGGGGGGGTAAAGAGGGAACATATGTAATACTTTCAACAATAAAGATTTTAAAAATGAATAAATAAATAATAATAAATACAAAATTTGCAAAACTACTTATATATGAAGAAGTAATATATATTTGTTCCACCTTTCAAAAGAGAAAAGAAACCAAAATCATTGGAGGCATTGATATTTACTTCTCTATTGATCCAGGTTGATTTTAATGGTATTTGAAATAAAATTTTCTTTCTCCTAAATTCCATATGCTACTGAGAATATATAATTTTCTGGGTTTTTTTGTTTGTTTGCTTTTACTGTGAATCATTTCCATTGAATTCTAGATAAAGCAAATTCTATGAAGGTCTTTAAACTTTGTCATAGCATAGAGGCATCAATAAATAATCTTAATACTTTTCCAAAAGTCAAGTAGCAGCTACTCATCTTCCAAACCAGAACAGTCACTTCTTAAGGTCAGATATCAGTTTAGTTTTCCTAAGTCTGGACGGTTTAAAGTCTCTGCAACTGCTTTTGTTATATAAGGCAATATGTCAGTTTGAGATTTTAGTGGTTCCACATTGTTTTGATGAACCAGCATATGGTCTAGCTAGTCTAAGCTGGGAAGCTCACATATCACTTCCTGAAATGTTGGTCAGCCCTTCCTTAGAAAGCACAGGCTGGGACTTCCTTCTCAGGTGCAGAGCTGCCTTCACTCACACTTTCCTCAGGACAGTGTTTCCCAGGCTAGGCTGCATATTAGAATCGCCTGAGGGTCTTATAACAACACTAATGCCTGGCCTCCTCACCCAGATAATATGATTTAATTGCTAAGGGGTTGAGGGGAGACCCAACTGGGCATCTGGAGTTGTAAAACTTTCCTAAGTGATGCTAATATCAGGCAAGTGATGCTAATATAAGAGGTGTAATTAGGTATAGACTACCATGATTTCCCAGCCTGATATGGAAGGAATAAAGAAAGATGGAGAGTAGGATATATCAACAAATAAGCAATTATTTAAAGCAGCAGTATTCCTATAAAGTTTTCTACTTTATTTTTTTATGTAGGAGTGACTAAATGCTTCTTTCACAAATAATAAAGAATCTACCTGAGAGGAAGTAAGAAAAACTGTATTTAAATTAAAATAGAAATTGGTTATATTTTTCCATTAACTATTTTAACATTAATAATGCTTTTAAGATATAATACTTTTTTTACCACATCCTCATTTTTTTTTTACAACCATAAAGTACCTATATAAACCTTGGGCATAGTACTTAGTAGCTCTGTTGAAAAATTAATATTTTCTTGACCTTCCAACTCCTAGATGCAATATTTTTTCTTGGTCCTTAATCATTTGTTCTCCAGATCTTCTCTTTTCATTTACAACCTAACTTATTCTATGGCTTCAACTAAAAGCTTGGAATATATGACAACTCCAGGCTACCCTGGAGGTTCCAATCCTACACTACACTTCCACCCGTGTGTTGCCATCTCAGTATGGGAAGTCATTTCATAGCTATAAAACCCACCTGAGCTCTTTATTATCCCATCTATTCTATTCCCTTCTCTGTGTTTTCTAAAACTCAGCATCTTTCCAGTGACTCAGTTTTTAAACACTGTCATTTACTGGAACCATCTCTTTCCTTACTTACTTCTCAAATCTGTTAGTGCCTTTTCAGCTTCTCTCATCTCCTTGGTATTTGCCAGACTGGGCCATATAGGGGTCTCACATTAAATTAAGAAACACAACCAGGATACATGAGCAGGAGCTATTACTGACTTAAAGGATCTAAAAATTATTGGTAGAGGCAGAGAATGATTATGCGTTAATGAATGCAAAACTAATTGATTTCCTCTGGCCTGGCACATAAAGATGATTAGGACATGTCTCTGTCTTTGGGGAGAAAAGAAGAAATAGATGTATAAAAATAACAACAACAGTCATAATGTTAACAATGGGAAGAACAAACACACCTGTGCTAAGCACTCCTGCATTATCTTCTTTCATCTTTATGACTAGAGCCCCAGTGCATGAAATTCTTGCATGGGTAGGATCCCTAGGCCTGGCCAGCAATCAGGGCCAATCTATGGGGTGACCGGCAGGGTGATTGGGACCCCCACTTGCACCCGCCTTGGCCTGGTGTCTCCTGGTCATCTGCTCCACCATCCTGCCACAGTCCCACTCTCGTCTGGGCCCATTGGGGCCAGCAGATCCTCCACTGCTATCTGCTGCCAGCGCCATGTTGCCAATGCCCGCCATGTTCCAAGCTGTCACCTCATGGTCAGTGCACATCTAACTCCCGGTTGGTCAGACTCCTGCCCTTGGGGATAATTTGCATATTAACCTTTTATTATATAGGATTATCCATTGAGATAGGAATGATGAAATTAAGGTTCAGAGAATTTGAGTCACTGTTAAAGTGGATATTTGAATATAAGTCTTTCTTAGTATAGAAGCTAATGTGAGCACCTATGCTATCGGTAAATCTACGCATATATTTACTCAGCACACATGACATATATCAAAAGCTCTCTGCTATGCTTTGCAGATACAATGACAGACAAGTCTACAGAAAATAAGATAAGGTAGTAAGTACTAAAACGATATAATAAAGGTGTTATTGATTATTCTTCATAGATTATATAAGGGTCATTTTGGTAGAGAATATTTTTGAGAGAAAGGAAGAGGCAGAGACAGAAACAGATGTAAAGAGAGAGAGATTGAGGTTATTTATGTACTAGTAATTTTTTCAAAATATATTTTTATTGATTTCAGAGAGGAAGAGAGAGATAGAAACATCAATGATGAGAGGGAATCATTGATTGGCTGACTCCTGCACATCCCCTACTGGGGACCAAGCTCACAACCCGGGCGTGTGCCCTTGATCAGAATCAAACCCTTTAGTCCGAAGGCTGGTGCTCTACACACTAAGCCAAACCGGCTAGGGCTATTTCTGTATATTCTTGACCTCGTTTATTTCTAGAAGTATGAAGTAATTGGCTGAGCGTATAATTCAGAACACTGAGTAGGAAGTTAGGAGTCCTGGTGTCCTTTCTCTAGTCTGCCACAAAGTTGGTGTTTGGCTCACAGTGAGTCACGAACTTAGAGGGTCTTTATTCCATTGCCTTCAAAATAGAAAAACAAAAATAGCTGATATATTCTATTTCATAACTACTCAGTTCATTTATGAAGATAGTTTTAATAGAAAATGATATGATTGTAATAATATTATAAAATATGATATGAGTGCCAAAAATTAAAATAGAATTGACCTTATGATACAATGTTAATCTTAAAATTTACTTTTGAAATTAAATCAACCCCTAACTTCTCCTTCAAGACCACAGAAATGAAATGAACAACCAAGGCTCACAATGCTAGGTGATGGCCTTTAGTACTCAAATCAGTACTTTTTCCCCAGCATATTTCCCTTCTGCTACTAAAGTAATAAACATCTCCGTGGAACCTCATAAATAAGCACTAAAGTTTCAAAACGTGGGCAGGGTTCTGGAATCCATGTCAAATCTTGTCTGGAAAAATGCTTTGTCTGTAACTGGAACACAACTACTTCCTGAAAGACAAATGAGGTACAACAAAGAAAAAGGGAATGCATCCCAAAGATCCCAGCTGCAGCCCCAAGCTCCTACTTATCTCATTATTAAGCATCAATTAGGATGCTTTTGCTTGCATATGACAAAAATCATAAATGTAACTTACTTAAAATTAGTATTAGAGAAAGTCCTAGCAGATAGAGCACCATTCAGTCTTATTGAATAAAAATTGTATATTTATAAAAAGAATTATGATACCAAATATCTTATTAGACACCATTTCTTTTTTAATCTCAATTTTTACCTTATTCAATAAAGAGAATCTGAGTCAATATTAATTGGGAAGCATTTTGAGACTTTATTCTTACGCAAAACCCCTCATTTCCTTTGTTGTTTTTTTTTTTCACATCTGTTCCATTTTTTTTTTTTTTTAGATTTCTTTCTAATAGTTGCACATACTTAGGTATTGGTCAGCTAGCACGAGATTAAAATATAAAAATGTAAGACAAAGCTGACATTTTTCAACTTATAATCTTCTTTTCCATGGATTTCAGCACTGGTATTTATTTATTAAATGCAAAAAGAAATCAATCCCTAAATCTCTTTAATTTCTGAGGTTAAATTTGCAGAATCTGATGTCTGAAAAACTAAGGAAATATTGTGATAGTTCGTAGTATTATATGAATCCATACATAAAAGCCAGTACATGCAGTACTGTTTCTCTTTTAATTATTAACCTTCTAATAATAGTTACATTTTGTTTTTGCATGTGTCAAGGTATTTTTATGTGCATTATCCTGTAATTTAGAATCTTCTGTCAGCATTTTAGAGACATTTTCTCAGCCTCTAATCTGTCTTTCAACTTATCTGTTTTCTGTCTAACTATCTGACTCATCTGCTTTCTGAGTTCTTTTGTGAGCTTTCCATCTAAGTTAGGAAATATTGTGGTATATATGTTGCACCCTGTTTACCAACATTTTTATGCAAACAGTTTAATTAAAATGCTGGGCTATTGTGAAAAGGATGACCATTGCTTGAGTTACTTTTTTAAAGTTTTCAGGATTTTAAAATAATTGAAAATGTTGTATAATAAAAAAGAGTAAGTTAATCATTAATACTTCTTTTTGTATCATTTTAGGAAGTTTCTCAGGCAAAAAAAAAAAGTAATATTTTGTTTGAAATATAATCAGTCTTTATCTAAATATGGCCCTTAAATGTATTTTTCATGTTTTTTTTTTAACCAGTAATTTCAAAACTAATGTAAATATGCTCCTTTTTTGATTTTTGCAATTGTATTAATCTTGCTTTCTATCATTCCCACTACATCCATAATCATCTTCCTTTGGTGAACGTAGGTAGGAGGTTGAGCAGTAGATATACATTTTAGAAAGCCCTGCATTTTCTTAGCTCTGCATTAGGCCTATGGTCTTTGAAGTAATTTTCTGTGGTCTCTTACTATTACTAGTATAAAAGTTTGGACTCCTGTTAAATTGCCACCTGTGCTAGGGAGAGCTAATCCATTAGTGTAGAGCAGCTCTAAGAAGGTGCCATGATGCCTGGGGCAATCTCTTGAGTTTCAGTTATAGCAGCTGCTGGGAGATGAGTTTGGCATGGTCCTTGTTACAGAAATTAGAAGGATCAGGAAGTAAACAGAGGTGCCTTTCATCTGATCTAGCTTTGAGACAAAGGGTGGGGCATGGTGGGGGGAATTCCTTTTCTAATTACTTTATGGGTCAGTTCTCTGGTACTCATGTCAATGTCTGACACTCCTAATCTTTAGGGGAAACTTTTGAAAAGGAGAAAGGAAAAAAATCATAAGCAAGAAAAGCTGTCAAGTTTTTCCTTCTGAAAATGTCCTGCCCTCTTGTGTTTGCAGAGCTGCTGTCCACCCTGGGGTCCTGCCCTTCTCCATTGAGTTGCTGCTGGAAGAGGAAGACTTGCACATGCAGCTCTCCTGACCTGAAAACTTTCCCCTAAATTTGAGAGTATCCCTTTTCTATATCAGTGGATTATTTAAAATTTTATACTGAATTTTATTGTGCTTGATGAGTTGGGGCAACTGCTGTGTCTCTGTTGGTCTCATCATCTTTTTGAGTTGTCCTCTCAGAATTTCAGCCATGTTGAGCAGCTGCCAGAATCTTTACTGAGCAAAACAGGAACAGCATGCAATCAAGTGTCTGCTGCCAATTTGAAACTATAAGGTTTAAGAAATGGTAAATAGAGGAAAGGAAAGATGTGTGGCTTTGCTTGAGATAAAAGAATAATTCAAGGATCAGTTCAGGTAGATAATCTTCAATTTCCAATTTCTTACTTGCTATAATATATCATGTATATGTTTAATTCTAGGTGATGGATTGTTCATTTATTTTGTTTTGTTTTGGTTTGTTTTGTTTTATTTTCAGAGATTCCCCATCTTTTTTTTAAACAGTAAGTTATTGTTTTAATCCATCTAAAAAGTGAAAACATTATATTTCTATATAGAACATATTTTCCTTAATGAAAATATAAAATGTTTAGATTGTCAGAAAAAGTAATATTTTGAAATATAGTTTTATAATCATTTTACTAAATAATACATTAATATTATATATATAATATTAATATATTATTTAGTAATATTAATTCGAGCACAGGTAGGGTCCCTAGGCCTGGCCAGTAATCAGGCTGCTGGCCGGGGCCTTCCTTTGCTCCTTCGTTCCATGCTGCTCCCAGTGGTCAATGAGTGGTCAAATTCCTGGTCAGTCAAACTCCCGAGGGGATAATTTGAATATTAGCCTTTTATTATATAGGATTTTTAAATAACTGATGTAATAATATCACCTTTTCTATTTTAATTTCCAACAGTATAATAGAATTGCCAGAGACAATAGGCAAATACTTAATGGAGTAAATTTTCCCTCTCAAATTGTATTTGTGTAAAGCTGGACTAAGATGATATCTTCTCTCTATAAATACGAGCGAGGGGCCGTCACATCCACAACAACCGAATGGACGACTGAACAGGCTGCGTGGGGTGACCAGGCCGTCAGGGGGATTAGTGAGGGATGACCAAATGACTGAGCAGCAGGCTGTGTGGGACAACCAGGCCGGCAGAGGCGGGCAGTGAGAGGCAACCAGGCTGGCAGAGGGGGGCACTGAGGCGTGATCATGCCAGCAGGTGGGTCAGTAAGGAGCAACCAGGCTGGTGGGGGGGCAGCTAGGGGTGACCAGGCCAGCAGAAGGGCAGTAAGGGGTGACCATGCTGGTGGAGGGGGGGCAGTTAGGGGCAACCAGGCTGGCAGGCGAGTCAGTTGAGGTGATCAGGTTGGCAGACAGAGGCAGTTAGGCGGATCAGGCTGGCAGGGGGGCCAGTTAGGGGTGATCAGGCAGGCAGGCAGGGGAGCAGTTAGGAGCCAGCAGTCCTGGATTATGAGAGGGATGTCCGACTGCCAGGTTAGGCCCGATCTATGTGGGGTCCCAGATTGGAGAGGGCAAAGGCCAGGTTGAGGGACACCCCCCCCCTCCTGTGCAGGCATTTCATGAACAAAATC
>NW_006293523.1:798377-806626 GCF_000327345.1 Myotis davidii | reverse complement strand
AGCCTGACCAGGGGCTGCACCTAGGGATTGGGCCTGCCCTCTGCCACCTGGGAGCAGGCCTAAGCTACCAGGTCGTTATCTCCCGAGGGGTCCCAGACTGTGAGAGGGCACAGGCCGAGTGGAGGGACCTCCCCTCCCCTCTGAGTGCACAAATTTTTGTGTACCAGGCCTCTAGTCCTATATAATAAAAGCCTAATATGCTAAATGTCCAGTCGACCAGTCAGCCATTCAACCAATCAGAGTGTAATATGCTAATGAAAAGCTAAGGCCACTCAACCACTCACTATGATATACACTGACCACCAGGGGGTAGATGCTCCGACCGTTAGATTAGCTTGCTGCTGGGGTCCTGCCAATTGACCTGAGCAAGACGGGCCAGACATGCCCTGGAGCCCTCCCGCAGTCCCTCCCTAGCTGGCCAATCTCCCATGTCTCTCCCCGACCCAATCATGCACCAGTGGGATCCTGTGGCCTGGCCTGTGCCCTCTCGTGATCTGGGACCCTTCAGGGTATGTAGGAGAGCCACTTTCAGCCGGATCTCGCAGGCCAGGCCGAGGGACCCCACTAGTGTATGAATTCGTGCACCTGGCCTCTAGTAAGGGTATAATAAAGAAAACATGGTTGCCTGGCCAGAATGGCTCAGATGGTTGATCATCATCCTTTGCACCAAAAGGTTGCTGGTTTGATTCCTGATTTGATTTTCTTACTCTCTCTTCCTCTCACTTTAAAACCAGTATACATATTTCTCCATTTTACTTTAAAATCTATATACATATCTCAGGTCAGGATAAAAGAAAAAAAAAGATAAACTGAAAGAAACTCTAAGGCAAGCATGTCAAACTCAAAGGCTGACATGGGCCAAATAAATAAGTTTTAAGTTTATGTGGACTGCAAAAAAACCAAAAGCTTCAATTTTCATAGAAATGTAGGTTTATTTTGAAAAGTATAGTATTAAAAAAAAAACAAAGAACAAGAGCAATGATAAAATTAATGTTTTCTTCCTGACCCTTGACATCTCTTCTCTGCTACTATCTTTCCTGCTTTGAGGGAAATTTTGTTCATAGTGATTAGTTTCAAAACTGACCCAAGGTGAATGTCAGTAATTCTGGATCTGACAGGAGACTTATTTCCTTTCATAAATGTAAATAGCTGCTCACACTGTTATATTGGCTGGGTCACAAAAATATTCGTTGTGGGCCATATGCAGCCCGCAGGCTGCAAGTTTGCATGCTAGCTCTAAAGGATTGGATCCTTATAAAATAGTTTTCTTTAGTGATGATATTGTATAGAGCATTTTAATGTCCAAAGGGATTAAAAGAGGACTAAAATAAGGGAGGGTGGGGAGCAGAAAAGCAGGTCTGAAATTAGTGCCCTTTTGCCCTGGACATGTTGTTCAATGGTTAGAGCATTAGCCCATGCACTGAGTTGGCTTGTTAGATTCCAGATCAAAGGCACATACCTGAATTTCAGGTTCAATCCCCTGCCTTGTTCGGGGCACATGCAGGAGGCAACTGATCTATGTGTCTCTCTCATATTGATGTCTCCTTCTCTCTCTATCTCCCCCTCCCTTCTTCCTTCTGAGTCTCTAAAAAAATGCATTGGAAGAAGTATCCTAGGGTGAATATTAAGAAGAACAGCAAGAGTAGTGTGCTTTTATCTGGCAGAGTCATGAAATGTTAAAAAGCCATGTTTTTATCCTTTCTGAATCACATGAAATCTTTGACAGAAAAAATGATGATATCAGAAACCTATACAAAAAGGGAGATTGTAGCATTAATTTACCAATCAATGAGCCATTTTGGTTGATCCTCCAAGCAATTGAGAAGAACTAGATATCTTTATTAAACAAAAAGCACCCTTCTAAATGCCAAGCATGCGTCATAATTTTAAATAATAATACCTAACATTTGTGTAGCACTTTGGAGTTTACAAAGCACTTTTATGTACACCATCTCATTTATCAATTTCTAAAAGAGGAAGAAAAATTTAAGACAAGGAAAGCGATTAATATTAGTGTTGCACTGAATAAATGAGGGTGAGTTTCTAGAATAATAGAAGTCCTCAACAAATCTTTATCAGAAAGTGATGAATTGCCTATCTCAACTTCATTATCCCTATCATGGGCACTTATGAGAGAAATGAAAAATTGATGAGTACCGTCATAATCAAAGAGAATAAATGTTTCTCTGTTAAAGTGAATGCATAATCTTCCCAGGGATAAAATAACAATATTCATTCATTATTAAATTCTGATAATGCTGACACCAAATCTCATTTCCCCCAGTGAAGAAAATTAGCAATATAGAAGAATACTATTTGGATTTGGGCTGTTAGACTGTATATACATATTTCCCCCTAAAATCTAGTCTCTTGTCTTTCCTAATTAGGGAATATTTTTGGAATCCATTTATAATAGGGTAAGGACTCATTATTTTTATGGATAGATTGATTACCTTCTAAAAACAGATTGAACAAATTTTAAGGGCTCTCTATGCCTTACTTACAGGAGAAGTTAATGGCATCTTACAACAAATGGACTTTTCTCAAGTGATGAGTTTTTATTATGCTTTATAAATTAATTTATTTTTTACATTTATATATATATAAAATCTCTATCCACTGAGCCAAACTGGTTACAGCTATTTTTTACATTTTTAAAAATTTATTTTAGAGAAAGGAAGGGGATGAGAGAGAGAAACATTAATTGGTTGCCTCCCAAATGTGCCCCAACAGGGATTGAAGTCACCTTTTGGTATACAGGGCGACACTCCAACCTACTGAGCCACGCCAGCCAGGGCTACTATATTTTCTTTTCTTAAAAAAGTTATTTTATTCATTTATTTAGTAATCCTCAGCTGAGGAAATACTTAAAGAGAGGAAAGGGGAAGAGAAAGAGAAAGAGAGAGAGAGAGGAACATCAGTGTGAGAGAGAAACATTGACCAGCTACCTCCCTTTCTCACCTTACCGGGGATGAACTCTCAATCTAGGTATGTGCCCTGACCATTTGGTGTACTGGTTGGTGTTACCAAGTGTCTTAATTGCATGATTTTCTCTTGTGCTTGGTTTATTTCATGCTGATTCATTTATTACAGGCTCTAAGCATACAAAACCCACTGATAAAGTTGCCAGTAAGAAGCGTCGTTGAGTGATTGACCTGGAAACAAAATTAAAAGTGATTAAGGGCTAGGAAGGTGAAAACTCAGTGATGGTTATTGATCGCCAGTCAGTTATGTCCCATTCCACCATAGCCTTGAAGAACAAAATGACAAAAGACGTTAAAGGATGTGCTTCCTTGAAGGCAATGAGACTAAACCAACTTGATAAGGGCCTATATCAGACATGGGGAAGCTTCTAATGCCCTGGATTGAAGACAAGATATAGAAGCATATCCATCTCAGCACCATGATAATCATGGCCAAAGCAAAAAGTTTGTTTGTAATTTTGAAAGAAAAGTCTGGACCTGACTATAACGTTGAATTTACTGCCAGCTCTGGGTGGTTAAAAGGATTCATGAATTGTTATCCATGACATAATGTGAAAGTGAGTGGTGAGTCTGTGAGTGCTGAAGTGAAGGCAGCAAAATAATTTTTTGCAAACTTTAGATAAGCTAATTGTGGAGGAAAATTAGTTGCCAGAGGAAATACTCATTATGAATGAAAATTCCCTGTTCTGGAAACAGATGCCTGGAAGTACTTCCACCCATAAGGAGGCCAAGTCAATGTCAGGTTTCAAGGCTTTAATAGAACTAAAAAACAGTCTTGCTTGAGGGCAATGTTTCAGGGGACAAAGTAAAACCCTTCATGATTTGGCACAGTGAGAACCCCAGGGCCTTCAAGCATGTTGGTAATCATATGCTGCCAGTGTACTACAAGAGCGATAAGAAGTCATGGATAACCCAGCTCCTCTTCCAAGATGCCCTCCTGAATTGCCCTGCCAGTGAGATGGAGGAGTACTATTTGAAGTATAACATACCTTTCAATATTTTGCTTATTGTTCCTAAGTCTCCCAGACATCCTCCTTTTATTGGTGATCTTCAAATTATATTGGTGTTTCTCCCTCCAAACACCACTTTTTTTATTCAGCCAATAAATCAAGGAATGATTGCAGCTTGTAAGACCTACTAATTAAGGAAGACCTTTGCTCATGCTATTGCTGCAAATGTGGGTGATACTGAGAAGACACTGATTCAATTCTGGAAGGATTACAATGACTCCAACTGCATCAAGGACCTTCCTTTGGCTTGAGGTGATATCATCAAAGAGTAAACAATGGCATTTGGAAGAAGACACTCAATAGCCTTAGCCTATGACTTCAAAGGATTTGTCAAGGATGTGGAGCTTGCAAAAATCAACAAGCCTGATTAAGATGGTAAACGACTTTAACCTGCATGTGAATGATGATGACATTGGGGAGCTCCTAGGGGTGTTTCCCCGAGGAATTGACTAATGAGAAGTGGTTGGAACCACAACAGGAATGCATAGCTGAAGAAGAGGCAAAAGAAAAGGAAACTGCAGAAAAAGAAGAATTTTAAGGAAAATTCACAGTCAAGGATTTAACAAAACACTTTTGCTGACCTCAACAAACTCCTTAAAATGTATGAAAACATGGAACCCAACGCAGAAAGCTTTTTATTAATAGAGAGGAATGTTCATGGTGCATTATCTCCTTACAAACAAATCTATGATTAAAAAAGAAAACAAACAAGCGAACCACCATGGACACATTTCTTAAGGAGTGACACCTCCTCAAGAAGAGCCTCAGGCAGCTTCCTCAGGAGGAGTTCCAGAGGAAGGCTCTGCTATCACAGATGACAGCTCCCTGTGTGTTACTGCCTGAACACCTCCCACTGGGGCAGGAGGTGTAGGTGCAGACCTGGATGCTGATGATCCTGGCCCAGTACAGGACTTAGCTATTGTGTGTGTTTGTGTCTTAGTGCTTAATAAAAACATTTGAAAGGTAAAAAATAATTAAAAATGGGAAAAGTTTACAGAATCAGAATATAAATAATGTATTTTGTACAGCTGTACAATGTGTTTGTCTTTTAAGATTTGTTATTACTAAAGAGTCAAAAAGTTTAAAAAATAAAAAGTTTATAAAAACCCTAACCGGTTTTGCTCAGTGGATAGAGCATCAGCCTGTGGATGGAAGGGTCCTGGGATCAATTCCTGTCAACGGCAGGTACCTCGGTTGAAGGCTTCTCCCCAGCCCAGGCCCTGGTCAGGGCTCATGCAGGAGTCAATCAATCAATGTTTTTCTCTCACATCGATATTTCTCTCTGTCTTTCTCTCTCTTCCACTCTCTAAAAATCAGTGGAAACATATCCTTGGGTGAGGATTAAAAAAAGTTTATAAAATATAATAGTTATATAAGCCTAAGGATAATTTATATTTGAAGAAAGAAAAATGTTTTATATAAATGTAGTGTATCCTAAATATACAATGTTTGTAAAGTGTATGGTAGTGCACAGTAATGTCCTAGGCCTTCCCATTTACTCACCACTCACTCACTGACTCTCCCAGAGGAACTTCCGGCCCTGCCAGCTCCATTCATGGTAAGTGTCCTATACAGATATATCACCCTTTATCTTTTATTCCATATTTTTACTTTAGATTTTTGTTGAGATACTCAAATACTTACTATTGTGTTGAAATTGCTTTATAGTATTCAGTACAGTAACGTGCTACAGATTTGTAGACTAGGAGAATAGGTTGCACCATAGAGCCTAGGTGTGTAGTAAGCTGTGACTTCTAGATTTGTGTGTACAGACTCTGTGATGTTTGAACAATGACAAAATAACCCAATGACATATTCCTCAGAATGCATCCCCCTAGTTAATTGGTACATGGCTGTATTTTCCTTGTTTGTTTATACACTTGTCAAAGAACATTTGATTTATTGTGAGCCACTATAAAATTGGGCACATCTTATATTTTCTTGGCATATGTATTTTTTTTTACAGGAAGAAGGAAGAATTTTATATTTGTGAAAAAGGAAACAAGTTTATCTTTTGAATGATGGAGCTGTGGGGGGATGAACTTTGTGATGTGAGGAGAGAAAAATGGTATGACACCATGGCTGAAAGGTCCCCTGGGACTGAAGAAAACTGTTGATAACCTGGCTCAGGATTGCAGAAACATATTGTGAGCTCCAATAAAATTGTAGAACACAGGACTCATTGCACTAATACGTATCAATTATTTAAGGCATGTAGTATAAGGTACTGAAAACGTTTGCCTTTAAACCTTAATGGCTCAAACATTTTTTCTGCTCAGACTGATTCCAACATGGTATCTTTTTCTTTTTTTTTTTAATTTAGAGAGCCTTTATTGACTGGCCAATGTCCACTCATCCACTCAAGAAGCCCAAGAGAGAAGCAGCCACGACCATCTGCAGAGTCCAATATTTATTTTATTTTTTTGATTAATTAAATATTTATTGTTCAGATTATTACAGTTGTTCCTCTTTCCCCTCCTTTCCAACATGGTATCTTAATTGGTGGGTGTCCTCTCTCCTATTCCTTCAGCCACTCAAGCTTTTTCTACCTTTCGGCTCCATCATCCTTGGGGCCTCCGAGTCTTTTGTTGGATACTCTGCAGGCAGCTAACAGGTGGGGATAGGAAATGAGCCTGGATAATCACAGGAGACATTTTCTTTTAAAAATTTTAAAGTTTATTTATTGCTTTTTAGAGGGATGCCCTGCCTGAGGTTTGACCCGGAACTGAGGTATATTGGGACGATGCTCTAACCAACTAAACTACCTGCCCAGGGACAGAAGATATTCTTAGCGGTCCTATCTAGAAATGGCATGTTGATTGTATTCCATTGGACAACCTCAGTGACATGGCCACATATAGATTCAAGAGAAATACTGGGAAAATGTAGAATTTGGCCAGGAAGAGGGTTCACAGCAATGAAATGTGAAAAGGTAGCACATCTCTTTCGCAGATAGCTAGTCACCTCTGCCTCCAGGAGCATCAACGAGTTCAGGCGCAGTAGTGGAAAATGTGGCTAGTTGGTTTCATTTGTGCTTCTTTTTTTTCCAAGGGAATATTTTGGAAGAGCAGTGGTAACAAGCAAGTTTTAACTAGTAATGACCAAGTACCCAGGTGTTGGGGAAAGAAATGAATCCATGGAAAGTCAATCCACTTGGAGGTAAGGGCAATCGCATCGAGGTTGACAAGTATATTCAGGGAGGGGTAAAATTCAATCAGATAAAGTAATCTATTCATTAAGCGTGCATTGAGTAAGAAGAGTGGTCGGCAAACCTCGGCTCACGAGTCACATGCGGCTCTTTGGCCCCTTGAGTGTGGCTCTTCCACAAAATACCAGCTCTTCCACGAAATACCGACTTCTGCACCTGGGCCATGAGGTTTTAGTCGCACTGTACATGCGTGCCCACATGTGGTATTTTGTGGAAGAGCCACATTCAAAAGGCCAAAGAGCCACAGTTTGCCGACCGCAGAGTTAGAACAATAAAAGCTCTGTATGAGGCTATAGGAGTTAGTATTAAAAGGAGAGTTGAGAGATATAATAACTTAAGAGGAAAAGGGACTGTGAGTCTAGGATGTTAGGTAATGCATATGAACTTTATTACCAGCATAATGGTCGATTTATAAAAGTGTTCTTTATTCTTCACACCCCAATATTACCCTTTGCTCTTCCATTGTGGGTGGGGCATTCTGCCCAAAACTTGATCTCGGCACTGCTACATTCTTTGCTTTGCCCAATGAAATGTTAGCCAACGTGACACATGTTGAACCTAAAAATAATTGGTGCTTCATGCTTTCCCTTTCTTGCTCCTCTGACTTTCCCCTGGGAACTCGCTAATGCCAGTTTGCTAGTTGATGAGACATTCAGAGCAGAGCTAAGTTGCCCCACTTGAACCAACTGAGGTCATTGGAGACTAAGCAACAGCATGGAGAACTCAGTCAAGATCAATAGAGCAATCTAGGCTATCCTGCTGGCTCCAGATGAGTGAAGAATAAACGCCTTTTTCATAGGTATTGCTATGTTGGAGTTGTTAGAAAGCGTCATTTTGGCAATACAGAACTTATACAAGAAAATGGCTAAATAGGAGCTCCTCAGAGCCCTGGCCAGTAGCTCAGTTGGTTGGAACATGGCCCCTTACACCAAAAGGTTGCAGGTTTGATTCCCAGTAAGGGCACATACTTGGGCTTCAGGTTCAATCCCAGTTGTAGCACACATATGGGAGGCAACCAATCAATGTTTCTTTATCTCTCTCTTTCCC
>NW_006293523.1:795916-798167 GCF_000327345.1 Myotis davidii | reverse complement strand
TTTTCTCTAAAAATCAATAAAAGCATATCCTCAGGTGAGGGTTAGAAAAAAATAAATGAGCTCCAGAGAGAACATGTGATGGTGATATGGAAACCAACTATGTGGCAACATCATTTTCAAATGCTTGCTATAAATAAATATATTTACCTTACTGTCTAGATTAATTGAAACCCATGCATCTCTGCTTCCCCCTTCTCAGGTCTAGGCTTATCTCATATTTTTGTATCTATAACTGTCAATGTTATAATTATATTAGATTTTATTATAATTATGTAAATAGAAGACACTTGAATATAAAGAGACCATATGTTTAAAAAAGTGTGTCTTTGAAAAAAATTTTACTGTTTTTTTTTGAAAAGGCTAGAAAATATGTGTCCTTAATTTTTTACTGTTACATATGAGGACATTTAATACAAATCTAGGATTATTTTCTGGAATTAATGCACAAGTTCATGCTTTACATTAATAAAGCCAAATTGCATGCGGCTAACCTAAGGAAATCAAATAACAGGGACCTCAAGTAAGTAGACCCAAACACAAATAATTCACCTAACATCAAAATAATTGTAGAATAATTGTTGTAGAATTATTTTTATTTTTAAATGTTTTGAATTAAAACAAAAATATTTCAAGGCTGTGTGACTCAATCTTTGTGCCCACTTTAAGGAAACTTTTTCAAGCAGCTAGTCAAATACTGGTTCCAAATTAATTGGCTAAGAAAGCTTCTACCTATACATTTACATAGAAACATAACAGCTGGTCACCCATTCTGAATGCTTGGAATGCCTTAGCTATCCTGTGTCTTAGCCTGGGAAAAAATGAGGTTTTGTAACTTTGGACATTTTAGTCTAGGGCTTTGTTGTCAATTTAAATATTTTTTTTATAAGAAATGAACAAAAGTATGCCGGATTATTATAAAATAGATTTTCCAGATTTTGACCACATGTTAAATGTTTTGAATAAATTTATTGGGTTGTTTATGTAACAGCTTTATTGAAGTATAATTCCAAAAAAAAGACCCTTTGTAAGTATGCAATTGAATTATTTCTAGAAAATCTAAGAACTATTATCACATCTAGTTTTAGAACATTTCTATCACTCAAATAGTTCTCCTGACTTTTGCCAGTCTACCCCTAGCTGTAGGCCACTCATAATCTGCTTTTATTACTATAAATTTGAGTTTTGTGGACATATATAAATGGAATTACCCAGCATGTGCTTTTTTGTATTTGGCTTTTTAACTTAGCATACTGTTTTTGAGATTCATCTATGTTTTATTATGCAACACAAATTATGATATATGAGTTTTCATTTTTACTTATTTCAAAGTACTTTCTAATTTAGTTTGTTGTTGTTTTTTTTCTTTGATGGATTACTTAGAAGTATACTCTCTGATTTCTAAACATTTAGGAATTTTCTAAATTTATTTTGGTTGTTCATTTCTAAGTTTATATCATTGTGGTTGAAGAATATACTGTGAATAATTTCAATCATTTTAAATTTATTGAGAGTTATTTTATACCCTAATATTTGGTCTAGCTTAGGACTATTTTATATGTGCTGTTTTGTTTAAGAATATTTTGTTGTTCCTGGGTAGAATGTTCTATAATTGCCAATTAGTTCATGGTGGTTGACGGTATCGTTTATTTTCTGTCTAGTTCTATTAAATATCAAGAGTAAGATACTCAACTCTGATTCTAATGGTTGAGTTGTCTATTTTATTTTTTTACTTCTGTTAATTTTTGCTTCATGTACTTTGTATGCTCTTCTTTTAGGTATGTGTATTTTCATGATTATGTGTCTTCATGACATATTGACACTTTTATCACAATACATGTCTCCATCTCTAGTAATATTTTTTGCCTTTAAGTCTATTTTTTCTAATATAAATATAGATACTTCAGCTTTCTTATAGCTACAGTTTGCATGGTATATATTTTCTATTATTTTTCATTCGAGCTATTTGTGTGTCTCTGACTCAATCACATTTCTCTTATAGATGGTTGGATCTTATTGTTATTAATCCTCACATGAGGATACCTTCTCATTAATTTTTAGAGTGAGTGAAAGGGAGGGAGAAAAGGTAGTGGTGGGGGAGAGGGAGAGTGAAACATAGATGTGAGAGAGGCACATTGATTGGTTTCCTTCTGCCCGTGTCCTGACTGGGGCTGGGATATAACCTGCAACCCAGGTATTTGCTTCTGAACAGTAATTAAATCTGAGACCCATTAGAGGTGCCAGTGCTCTAACC
>NW_006293523.1:793307-795845 GCF_000327345.1 Myotis davidii | reverse complement strand
TATACATACATAAATACATATACATATACATATATATGTATGTGTATACACACACACACACACACACACACACATATATATATATATGAATTAGAGAGAAGAAGGGAGAGAGAGAGAAAAAGGAAGAGAGAAATATCAATGTGAAAGAGAAACATTCATTGGTTATTTCCCATATGTGCCATGATGGGGATAGTACCAGAAACCTGAGTGAGTATATACACTGACTTGGAATGGAACCTGTCACCTTTAGGTGTATATGAAGACACTCCAACCAACTAAGCCATGCCAGCCAGAACAGATCTTGATTTATTTGTTCAGTCTTATAATCTGTGCTTTTTTATAAGAATGGCTTCTCCATTCACATTTAATGGGATACTTTATATGGTTTTAAATGTTAAATTTATTTTTATGTCTAATTTTTATTTGTTTTACTGCCTCCTTTTATGTTAAAAACTGCTTTTTAAACTTTTAATTACCTGTTAATATTTTTTTGTTACTTTAAGTCATTGATGTGCAAATTATAATATTCCTCTTAACTATTCATAAACTGTTATAGGATAATAATATATTAGTTACAATAAAAATGTAGCAACTTTGCACTAATATAGCTCCTTTTTCCTTCCCATTGTCATATACCATCAGATATTACATACATATATGTTATAAAGCTATAAATCCGGTGCTATAATTATTCTTATGACTTTGGAAGAAATTAGGGAAAAAAGTGAAAAATACTTATTTTTTATATTTACCCCCATATTTTCCATTTCCAATGCTCTTTATCGTTTCCTCTTGACTTGTGTTACCATTTTATATGATTCTTTTTTAGTATGTAGGACTTTCTTTAGTATCTCTTCTAAAGTAATTCTCTCAGCCATGGTTTATCTAGAAATACCTTTCCTTTTCCTTTATTTTGAAGGACACTTTTGTTGGGCATCAAAATTTTGGTTGACAAGTCTGTTTTTGTTTGGTTTTTAGGACTTTGTCATTCCACTACTTTTAGGCTCCCATTATTTTTTATAAAAAGTCAATTTTTAATTATGTTATTGTTCTCCTGCACACAACTAGTCTGTTTTATCTTGATGCTTTTAGGATTTTTGCCTTTTAATAATTTAACCATGATATGGTAGGTGTGAATTTCTTTGAATTTGTCCTTGTTAGTACATGCTGCTTCTTAAATCTGTATATTATTATTTTCATCTAATTTTGAAAATTATGAATATTTACTCTGTAAATACATTTTCTTGCCCTTTTTTCTTTCTACTGTCTTTCCAGGACTCCCATTACACCTATATGTTGGTAGGTGTATAGATGCTTTACAGTGTCTGCTTCTTCCATTTTTTCCTCTCTGATTTTCAATTTGGATAATTTCTTGGGTTCTATTTTCAGGGCTACCAATTCTTACTCCTGCTTTCTCGAGTCTTTCATTGAGCTCAGGTAGTAAATTTTTCATTTCAATCATTATATTTTTCAACTCCAGACTATCCACTTTGTCCATTTTAAATTTTCCATTTTTATCCCTATTTGTTGAATCATCATCATCATATTTTTCTTTAATTTTTCAAACATGCTTACATGCTATGGTTGCTTTGAAGACTTTATCTGCTACACTAACATTTTAGCTCATTCATGGACAGCTTTATACAGAGTCCAGACCACTGTTACTTTTTTCCTTTCTATTGTTTATATGGCTCACACTTTCTATTGTTTGCATGTCCTCTAATTTTTGGGTGAACACATTGAAATTTAGGTAATTATTGCAGCAACTCTGGATTCTGATTATTTTTCCCGATGGGTTTTTATAGTTTTTGTTTTTGTTTTTTAGTAATTTGCTTGGGCTATATGAGTGTGATTTTTCTCCACTTACAATGTGTGGCCACTTGGTCTCTGTTCAGCTTTAAACAAATAATTTGATTTTTATGTTTTAAATTGCATCCTAAAGATCATACTTATTTCTATATAGCTTAGGAGTTAGCCAATCATTGATCAGATTTTGTGCTCAAACACTTTATTCCAGTAAGGCTTCCATCCTCTCCTGACAGATCTGCTTGTGGTTTAGGATTCACATTAAAATGTCCAGCAGCCTCCTAATCAGTCAGGCATGTATAGCAAAATTACTTAGTCTCTCCATGTTTCTCAGATTCCAAGACCTCCTGGTTAAGTGCTTGACTAGTGTACTATTCTGCTGCTCACCTAAACAGAGATCCATCTTCTTTTTTAGCTTTTTTTGTTTCCTACTGAGCTTGCTGCTTTTATTGACAACTAGAGGCCCGGTGCACGAAATTTGTGCACTGGGGGGTGGGGCGGGGGAGTGTCCCTCAGCCCAGCCTGCCCCCTCTCACATACTGGGAGCCCTCAGGCGTTGACCCCCATCACCCTCCAATCGCAGGATCGGCCGCTTACCCAGGCCTGACGCCTCTGCCATAGGTGTCAGGCATGGGCAGGGGACCCCCAGACCCCTCCGATTGCTGGCTCTGCCCCTTGCCCAGGCCTGATGCCTCGGCCAGAGGTGTAGACCCCCATCACCCTCCAATCGCA
>NW_006293523.1:788027-791872 GCF_000327345.1 Myotis davidii | reverse complement strand
GCGCCTGATTCTCTGATCATGGCTGGGGGGCAGGGCAAAGGCGGCTCTTAGCTCCCCGCTGGGTTTCCGATCACTGTCAGTGGCAGGGGGCTTCTTCCTGCTTTCCCTTTAGCCTCCCTGCATTGTGCCTACATATGCAAATTAACCGCCATCTTGTTGGCAGTTAACTGCCAATCTTAGTTGGCAGTTAATTTGCATATAGCCCTGATTAGCCAATGAAAAGGGTAGCGTTGTACGCCAATTACCATTTTTCTCTTTTATTAGTGTAGATGCCACTGGTGGAAGATTTTTGCCCTGTGCCAAATTAAATTTGACTCCTCAAGCAACAAAGCTGCTCATTTTTACAACCAGCCAGCCTTAACATCACTACTACAACTGAACCGAAAGAAGAGAAAAATGAGACATCCTCAGGCAAGACTCCCCAGGTAAGAACAGACTCAGTGATTTTTAATTTCTCTATTTTTTGTTTACTTTTGGTCATTATCCAGAGCTGTGAAGTGGTCATTTTTTGTTGTTGTCTTGTTTTGTCTAATTTCAGAGTTGTTTGGGGTACAGAAGAATTGCTAACGATTTTTTTTTCACGTTAGAAATCTCCAGTTCTGTTTGTATTTTAAAATTACTGACCTGGAACCTTCTACATGAAGCGTTACATTCTGCTTCTCATTTTGGCTAGTTTCAGGCTTCAGTGTGAATCCCACCCTCCTCCCCCATATGACTTTATATCTTCTCTGCTTGCTATTAAATGGTAGAAAAATTATTAAATATATTTTGCCTGACCAATAACTAAGTGATAATTTGAGTGAGAGTCTTCTAGTGCTAACAAGAATATAAAAGATTCCCTATCTCCACAATTGAGTCACAGTGTTCTGGACTCTGTATAAATATTTAACTAAAATCACTATTAATTTAAAAAGAAGCTCCTTAGTTTTTTTGTATTTTTGATGCTTTTGGGGGTAACATACATGGCCATCACTGTCTGGCCAGCAATGACCAGAAAAGGGAGGTTGCAGTGCATGGTAGTTGATGGCTGAAGAACCTGAGCATGACCGGAACACATCTTTCTACCTCTGGAGTGTTCCTGCTGTAAAAATATCCCTGTGATTGAAAGTAGTAGGTCTTCTCTTGGACAAATGGCAGATGATTTGGACTCTAGTTTAGAACCTATAAGATAGGTAAGGAAGGAAATACTTCCAACACAAAGTTCTGAACAAAATCTCTTAGTAGTCTTGTCAGAGTTAGAATAAACTTGTGGTGTTTTCTTTTTGTTTTTTGTTTTTCATATGCTGTGAATAAGTAGAGGAGAAAGAGTGACTGAGTATTCAGAAGTAATTGGCTTTCAGAAGCTACATAAGTGAAGAGGGTATTGCACATGGATTGAGGAGACATTACCTTTTGGTTTTATGATGATCAGGGGTTGGACTTGTGAGAAACAGAAGCCATTCAGTAAAAAGACTGACTATAAGAAAACTAGTGTTTTCTGAGTACATTTAACACATAGGAAAAGGAAGTTTATGTGAAGAAACAGAAGGATAGAAGTCTTGCTGAAGGATGGAGACTCCAGAAGACATTGTCAGACATGAAAGAGCAAGAAAAGTGGCAGAAAAATGAGAGGGGGATGAGAATTCTCCAAAATATATATATAACCTGGAGACTTGACATTTGGGAATGAAGGTACTAGGAAAAGAAAAGCTTTTGTCCAGTCCCCAAACAGGTACACATAATCACAAAAAAGACAATGTTTTCTAAAATACTAAATGTACTTTTAAGGGAATCAGAGGATAAGTACAAATTGGTAATTAACCTTGTCATCATTATCAATATTAACATATTCTTATTATATTCACTGAATCATTATTCGGGACTATTAAAACACCCGGTGTGGCTAACAAAGTTTATTTCCACATTTCAATATAAACTGTTACCGTGAAAACCCAAATCTATACCGGAAGAAGCTTCCTTCTCAGGTGATGCCTCTCTACCACCTGCCTAACAATTCATCGTAGCCCTGAGGCATTTTTGGAGTCAGCTATTTGTAGTAAAAAGGAACTAATGAATAGTGCAAATGCCACTAAAAAAATTAGAATGCCTTTATCAGAAGGCACAGATGTTAACTTATCAGATGCAAGGAAAGGAAACTCTTGCTAATTGGATCCCATTCTCCCTCTGTCAGTTTCATTTAAGGAGACATTTAAATAGTACACAGCTGGAATTTGGAAGTTCTCCTTAAACAAGACTACATAAAATCAAGCTAGTTTAGAGTACTTCTGTGTCTACTCTCTGTTTCTTTTATTTTAGCTTGGCTCATTTATTGCCATGAAGTTGTTAGCAACATTGGAATACAATTATTAAGTAAACAGAAACATTTTTCAAAAGATATGAAGGTTCAGAGAATTGACACCAAGGATAAAGTTGCTTAATTCCCATTCTCAAACAAACTCAACCAGTCAAGGTATATTTCTAACCCACACTCAATTTAGAACTGATTTTAAAAGAAGTGTAAAACATTAGAGTTAAAAGTGACGTTAAATACCATTTAGTTGAACTATTCATTTTTAAGCTAGAAAGTCGATGCTCAGAGAGGTGAAGTAGCCAGATGAAAGGCCCTCACTAGGCCCTAACTGGTATGGCTCAGTGGATAGAGCTTCCACCTGCGGACTCAAAGGTCCCAGTTTTGATTCCGGTCAAGGGCATGTGCCTTGGTTGTGGACACATACCCTGTAGGGAGTGTGCAGGAGGCAGCTCATCAATGTTTCTAACCCTCTATACCTCTCCCTTCCTCTCTGTAAAATGTCAATAAAATATATTAAAAAAAAGAAATACAACTTTGTAGCTGTTAGTATCATTTGATCACACAGACCTATAATTGAGGAACACCAATTGGTCTATTTGATGGCCAGTGCCAAAAAAAGTATATAGATTTTATCTTTTCATAAATCCCACATGGCACAGCCAACTTCTCACTTTCATTGAGCAGTAGTGACTACCTTTATCTGGCTAATCTCTCTGCAGACCTGGGATTAAAAGGAGAAGGCTTACTGATACAGAGGAGAGAGTGCTATTGTGGAAGGGAGGAAAGGAGGTGTATCTGGGACATGAAAAGCAGGGAAGAAAAGTCTCTGGACTGAAAGGATATTGCGAATGGAGATCATGAGAAGGATGAAGGAGAATTTCTACCACCTGAGAAGGGTTAGCAGTCAGTGCAGGGAATTTTGACGCATATGTGGGGAAACTTACATACAAAGGTGTCTGCTGCCCTGGGAAAATCATGAGGGTGGACTTGGCAAAGTCTACAGGTAGGGACACGTTGCAGGTCCCAGAAGTTGAACAGGAGCACATTTTTTTTTCATATATGCAATAGGTAAGTGCACATGGATCCACTTAGGCAACATATCACTGTAAGGAAGTTTCTTCCTGACATGAGTTTCTAAGGGTCCAGTTGGAGAAACAAAGTATGATGGCTAAACCCGCTGCTTTCTCTGACGCTGCTACTACAAACACTCAATCTATGGTACTAATGGCTTTTATTTCTGTGATAGCACTTATGATGAAAATGTAGGTCTTGCGGATGCTAATTTTGCAATGATTTTATGTGTTGGAGACAAAATAAAACAAAAAAGAAAACAGGCACAAAGAATTTTTCACCCAGAGAATTAGAAATCAAAACCATCTAGGTGAATATGTCATGGTAAACGTCTTACATTTATTCATGTATTCTTCCATTTCCCTTGAAATATTTAGAAAATACTCAGTAATGCTCCAGGCACTATGTTTTATTCTGGAGGTAAATTACCAACGGAGGACCCCTTTTCCTCATGAGGTGAAAGGAAGTAGAACTATAGGTACAG
>NW_006293523.1:770509-787984 GCF_000327345.1 Myotis davidii | reverse complement strand
TGCCCATCGACCCTGCCTTGAGTGTGACAGGGGGCAGTGCCCCAACCCCCCAATCGGCCCTACCCTGAGCGTGACTGAGGGTGGCATCACAACCTCCCGATCCGCCCTGCTCCGTGCATGACAGGGGGTGGCTCCCCAACTCCCCAATCGGCCCTGCTCAGACCCCGACCAGGGGCTCCACCTAGGAATTGGGCCTGCCCTCTGCCACCCAGCCACCTGGGAGCAGGCCTAAGCCAGCAGGTTGTTATCTCCCGAGGGGTCCCAGATTGCAAGAGGGCACAGGCCAGGCTGAGAGACCCTCCCCTCCCCGCCGAGTGCACAAATTTTTGTGCACCGGGCCTCTAGTACATATATATAGATAGACCCTCACTAGGATCAAGCTCTCTTTAATTCAGGTTGTTACTGCTTTTACATATTGTTTTGCCTTCTCTCAAATCATATGAGATTATAACATTATTAATCCTCCTGATACCAATTCCAGTGGGTGTGAGTTTTTCCCACAGCTCCAAGTAACTCTCTGACACCAGCTGGATGTTCCACAACTCAGTTCTGACATTATCTAGCCAGAGTTAACACCAGATCCCACAGGTTGAGGCCTCAGTCCCCACTTCATAGCACAAGAGTCCTCCCCACTTCAGATGCCAAATACAAGTCCAGGTAGTGACCTGTGCTTCTGACCATCTTACTATAAATCAGAGGTACCCAATTCTTAGGTTTCATTAATTTGCTAGATCGGTTCACAGAACACAGGAGACCTGTTTACTTATTAGATTATGTGTTTGTTAGGAACAGCTAGATGGAAGAGGTAGATAGTACAAGGTATTAGCAAAGGCCTAAAGCTTCTACGCCCTGTGTGGTAATGCCTCTCTCCCTAAATCTGTTTGTGTCCACCAACCTGTAACCTCTCCAAACCCCATCCTTTTCAGTTTTTGTGGGGTCTCATTACACAGGTCTGATTGATCAAACCATTGGCTATTGGTAATTGATTCAATCTCCAGCTCCTCTTTCTTCCTCCAAGTTCAGAAGGGGCCCAACTGAAAGTTCCAAACCTCTCATCATGTGGTTGGTTCCCTTGGCAATGAGTCCCCTACTTAGATCACTAGGAGTTTTTCAAAAGTCCCCTGTTTAACAAAAATATAACTTTGTGGTGCTGCACACTCAGGAAATTCTGGTTCTAGGAACTCTGTGCCAGGACAAAACAAAGGCCCAATATGTATTTCTGTTGTCACACTAATCAATATTAATATCACAATATATCACAGATGTAGTCATCTTGCTTGTGTGTGTATTTGTGCACTCTGTATACTTCTCTATCCCTAATCTGGTGGGGAAAGTGGGGAAAATCAAGTAAAGGAAACAAAATTTTCCAGAAGGAAACAAATTTTTAGGACTATCTCTCCATTGAGTCACAGGCTGATTACCTGAAGTGACTTTGCTCTTCTCTTTCCCAAAATCAAATAACTTATGGCTATTCCAGACTATTAATTTTATTGCATAGTCAATATGCCATATATTATATTGGTCTCTTCAATGACTCAGCTAAATATGACAGGCAGTTTTCAAAAGTTTTTTGGCCCTTCCACCATTTACTTCACATTTTCCGTGGCAAACTGATTTCTGTGACCTGCCCACACATAGAGAGAGACTGAACCCAAGTGCCTGGCAGAATGGCTGACATGTCTAGATTGCTGCCTTCCTCCTTAGATTCATGCTCTCCAGTTTTCATATTTATTCTCTGGTTTAAAACCTTGTGTATTGTTAACATGTTCATATTTGGATGATAATCTCCACCCCTTTTTCTTGTTTAATTATTATTTTTTAAATATATTTTATTGATTTTTTACAGAGAGGAAGGGAGAGGAATAGAGAGTTAGAAACATCGATGAGAGAGAAACATCCATCAGCTGCCTCCTGCACACCTTCTACTGGGGATGTGCCTGCAACCAAGGTACATGCCCTTCACCGGAATCGAACCTGGGATCCTTCAGTGCGCAGGCCAATGCTCTATCCACTGAGGTAAACCGGTTAGGGCTTGTTTAATTAGTTTTTATTTTGAGTTTTTAAAATTTATTTTTGTGAAAATCTGGACTTCATTGTAAAAGAGTTGCTAGGAATATCCTTGAAATAACAAGTGAAACACTTCTGGTTTAAAAAGTCTTCACTCTACCAATAATGAATATTGAAAATTCTACTTCCATCACCTTTACAAACCAGTGATTCAATAAATGCTAAATAACTAAAATTCTGACAGAATCCTCAGGAATTATAATCAGTTTTTAAAACCTCATGATGACCCACAGGCCAGTCACAGAAATAACTGCTCTCCCATTTCTTCTGGTACCTAAATGTGTACCTGGTCCAGCAAGTGGTCAAATAAATCTTTATAAGTAAAAAAGCAGTTTCTTGGGGTCTGTTATTGTCTTGAGCACAGTGATCACTGGAGATCCTTGTTTCAGAGTCAAACGTGGAGAAATTGTTTTTTCTGGCCAGCTCTTGGACTGGAAGCTTAAAGCAGTCCTATGTAGTAATGAGCATATTCCTATTATTAGAAAAAAAGTTGGAAAATATACATTAACTAATACGTTCTCTGACCTTCATTGCTTCTTTTAAGTGATTTTGGATGGGGTATCAGGTATGGACTTTACTGCTTCCCTGGCTGGACTGTACAACCCAAAGAATGCAGCTAAGCTTTTCTTTTCCAGTTTTATTGAGAAATTATTCACATTAAGCTATGTATCTAAAATGTTATACAATAAGTTAGTTAACATCTCTATCTCTTCACATAATAAGAGTGTGTGTGTGTGTGTGTGTGTGTGTGTGTGTGCGGTGATAATATTTAAGAGCTACTTTCTTAATAACTTTCAAGTATATAATACTGTATTGTTCATTATAATCACCATGCTGGCTTTGCATTAGATTTCCAGATCTTATTTATCATATAGAGAGGAGTCAGTACCCTTTAACTAACATCTCCCCACTTCTCCCACCTCCAAACTTCTGGCAAACACCATTTGACTCTATTTCTTTAAGTCAGCTTTTTTAGATCCCTCATATAAGTGAGATCATACAGTATTTGTGCCCACTGCAGCCTCGTGGCCCATAGTTCCTTTTAAGGTGCACAAATTCGTACACTGGGCACCTAGTATATATATAATTGAGTGGTTCCCATATTGAGTGTGAGGTGGTTTAGACCTGCATTTTTCTGTTCATTAGTGATGTTGGGAATCTTTTCATGTACCTGGTGCCCATTTGCAAATTTTCTTTGGAATAATGTCTATTTAGATCCTTCCTCCATTTAAAAAAAATCATGTTGTTTGTTTCTATGATACCTAGTTGTAGGAGATTCATATATCTTTTGAATGTTAACCCCTTACCAGACATAAGGTTTGCAAATATTTTCTCCCATTCCATAGGTTCTCTTTTAATTTTGATGATTGCTTCTCTTGCTCTGCAGAGGCATTTTAGCTTGATGTAGTCCCACTTGTTTATTTTTGCTGTTGCTGCTTGGACTTGTGGTATCAGATGGTTTGCCAGATCAAGATCAAGAAGCTTTTCCCATGTTTTACTCTAGTAATTTTACACTTTCATATCCTACAATTAAGTATTTAATCCATTTTGAATTAATTTTTGTGAGTGGTGTAAGATAAAGGTCCAATTTCATTCTTTAGCATGGGGTTATCTAGTCTTCCCAGAACTATTTATTAAAGAGACTATCCTTTCTCCATTGCTCGCTTTTGGCTCCTTTGTGAAAATTAGTTGACCACATATGCAACAGTATATTTCTGGGCTCTCAATTCTGTTCCATTAGTCTAGATCTTGGTTTGTATGCCAATACCATACTGTTTTGATTAGTATAGCTTTGTATTAAAGTTTGAAACCAGGAACCGTAATACCTCCAGTTTTGTTCTTCTTTATCAGGATCACATTCATTATTCAGGATCTTTTGTATTCTAAAAAATTGTGTGATTATTATTTCTATTTCTGTAAAAAATGTCACTGAAAATTTGATGTAAATTTAAAGGCTGGAGATTCAATGCAGATTCAAGGCCACTGGAGCTGTCAGGTACCTGGGTGTCCTGGGGGACTGGATTCCTGAGCTCCAGCTGTGGAAGATGCTGGGTTCCTGGGAGGTGTCAGAGGTCACTGGAGTAGGCAGGCATTGAGGTGCCTGGATTCATGGGATCCCACCAGGGGCCTGGAGTTACAGGCGCCACCTGGTTCAGCCTGGTGCACAGTGTCCACACTGAAGTCAGACGCTCATTTTATTTCCTTTCTCCCATGGGGAGGGTTTTTATCTGGGCTGGGCTGCCCGGGCTTGGGGGAAGGGTAAGAGGGATGTGTTCATTTATCTTTCCTACATTCCTCAATGCCTACTTTCTTATTTCTAATCTTCACTCAGGTGCTACAATCCCTCACCTAAAATCCTTGGCTCTTCTTAAAGGTATCTTTGCGTGCAGATAGTTGTTCAAAATGATGTTTCTGGAGAGAAACAAACAGTAGAATTTCTTATGCTACCATGTTGCTGATTTCATGCCACCTTTTTTTTATGCTGTCAGATTGACTGATTAATATTTCTGCAGTGATACTCATAAATGATAATTCTGAATATTTTCAAAATAATGTCTAAATTTTATTATGTAAATGATATTTCAAATTTCTAAATATTTCATTTATTCTATATATTAGGGGTGGGTAAGGCCCACAAAATCATTTGGTCTGGCCCTGCCAGGGCATTGCAGGTGAGTTAATTAAAAGCTTGAACAAATATAGCAGGCTCATTTTTAAGCTGATGATTTTGTATGGCCTTCAAATAATGCTATAAATATCCAAATGCCCTTGACAGTAAAAGAGGTTCCCCACCCCTGCTATACTTTTTATTTATTTTTATTTTTTAAAATATATATTTCTTTATTGATTTCAGAGAGGAAGGGAGAAGGGAGAGAGAGAAATATCAATGATGAGAGAGAATCATTGATCAGCTGCCTCCTGCACGCCCCCTACTGGGTATTGAGCCCGCAGCCCAGGCATGTGCCCTTGGCTGGAATTGAACCTGGGACCCTTCAGTCCGCAGGCTGATGCTCTATCCACTGAGCCAAGCTAGCTAGGGCTAGATACTTTTTTATATGTGTTTCTCCTTCACCAGAAAATTTCCTGTGAATTCTGAATCACGTTTTTATATCCACTTAGCTCTCACGGTGGGCAAAGTGGCAGAAGAACCAGGCTGGACTGCAGACTAGACACCTCTTTAGGTGAGCACAAAGTCATCCCGCCTTCAGTATTCAGAATAGAACATTCCAGAGCTGGTTTTCATTAAAACACATTTAAAATCAGTAAGCACGCATCTCAAGTAAATGCTATGGTTTTACACACAATAAAATATAAATAAATGAAGGTGAGTGACAAGGAAAGTATTTCTTTTGAACAATAATCGTTATAGTCTCCAAGTTGTTTTTTTTTTTTTTTTAAGGTGGGGGGGTGGGTTGGGAAGGAAGAGGAAGAGATGGGTATGGGAAAGCTTTATGTTTCTTAAATGAGGTCTCTGCACAGGATACCTTAGGAGAATCAGAGATGGGATCACTGAAGCGAATGATCTATTTTATAAATTAGGCTTCAACTAGTGTAAAAGATGCTGAGGGGAAGGACTGATTGTTTGGGGATCCTGTCAGAAATAATTTCAAACCTGACAGGACACTGAGCAGTGCAGTGTGATCTCCCAGCCTTCAGCTCTCCCACTGGGAGAGGAGCAGAGAGCACAGGAGAAAACCCACATCAGGGCAGGACTGTGGCCAGATCCTATCACCCAGCCTTGCCATCAGCTCTATTCACCACACCTCCCTTTTCTGCTCCTCTCTGCCCTGCTCGAACCATCCTCCCTCCCTTGGTGGGCTTAGAATTCAGTCTTTTACGGAATTAGAATTAGTTTATATAAGCAGTAGCAATAAAAACAACATCAAAAGAACGTATACCACCATCAAGCTATCTCATAATATCCTTTGTGACCTAAATTAAAGCAAAAGAATGGCCTAGAAGACAGCAGCCAGCTATGAAGAATACTAATAACACTGACAGCGTGCTCAGCACCCTGCCAGGGGCCGAGCTTTGCAGCGCTCCTGCAATTTGTGTACAGATGGAGTGACAAAGTTTGTCTCCAGTTGGAAAAAATAAAACAAAGCCACTGAAACTCACCTGTAATTGTGTTGTCGTTTTCAGGATCCTTCTTGTTAAAGTAATAAAAACAGAAATGGGACCCTTAAAGCTCTGCTGAACTTTGAGTAGATCATTGTAGACAAAGTCTGAGGAATGCTAAATAAGCCATGGCTTTTATGTGAGAACAAAACCGATGTGATTTCTGATAGATAGGTCAATGGAATATTGGCTCTGATTAACTTAATTTTTGGTAATAAATTGGCTAAATAATTTCACCTCAATTTTTTCAATGCTTAATACCATCAATTCTAAAAATGTTGTTACATGTCAACAACTTATTGTGCTTGTCCCTGAATATTAAAAGTAAACATTGAGGCCCTGGCTAGGTTGCTCAGTTGGTTAAAGCATTGTCCTAATACACCAAAGTTGCTGATTCAATTTCCAGTCCGGGCACATACAAGAAGCAACCAATGAATGCATAAATAAGTGGAACAACAAATCTATGTTTCTCTCTTAAATCAATAAATTTTAATAAAGTAGATAAACATTTACATGGTCCTAATTTTCTTCCATCATATCTTTCTAGGGTCAAATTTGACACTAATAAATTTGAATGAAATAATTGGCTATGGTTTTATGAATTGGAATAAACTCATTTCCGCAGTACCACCTGAGGAAAGTAGCTGGGTAAGAACTTCCTCTCAAGTTCGCATGACCTATACCTGATGGGATGAAAATTGAAAGCTGAGGATCCCTCTTAACAAACCCAGGAGGATCTGTGGGCCACTATTGAAGTGATAGGCAGATATATGCCACCCATGATAGGTTAGACCTCTAGAGACTATGAATGTAAATAAATGTCTATTAACAAACCTAAGAATTTTTATTCCTTACTGGAGGACCAGCACATGAAATCATGCACGGGTAGGGTCGCTAGGCTTAGCCTGCGATCAGGGACATCTTATGCCCTGCTGCCACCCCCTGGTTCACTGATCGCAGCATGGCTCCAGGAAACTGGAGGAAACTCCAGGAAACTGTGGGCCGGGGAAAGGAACCAAGAGGTTGGCCGTTACCCCCGCTCACCAGTCCCGCCCCACCGCCACTCACCTCATTTCATCATGGTTCCCCATTTGCCATGCTCCAATCAGAGCCTGCGGGCCGGGGGGTAGGGAGGTAGGGGGTGAGACCAAGAGGTGGCCAATGCACCTCATGGCAACTGGTCAAATGGTCATTCTGGTCATTACGCTTATGGCCGCTGGCCTTTTATTATATAGGATGCTTTCCATTTGAAAGGGGATACAGAATGCAAACAAGCCCAATGCAAACCTTTGCATGATTGTCTTCACTTACTGCAATTTTTTTCTCCATCTGCCTCTTAGGAGGGCAAAAGAAAGAGGGCTGTCTAGCAGGGCGCTGCCTAGATCAGCGATGGCGAACCTTTTGAGCTCTGCGTGTCAGCATTTTGAAAAACCCTAACTTAACTCTGGTGTTGTGTCACATATAGAAATTTTTTGATATTTGCAACCACAGTAAAACAAAGATTTATATTTTCAATATTTATTTCATATATTTAAATGCCATTTAACAAAGAAAAATCAACCAAAAAAATTAATTCGCTTGTCAACTCTGACACGCATGTCATAGGTTAGCCATCATTGGCCTAGATTGTTCTCATAGATGCTTAAAGGATGATCAATGAGGGTCTTCTTCCAGGGGATGTGTGCTGCCAGACTGCTGAACTCCTTTAGGCTGGGCAGCCAAGATCTAGAAATTTTCATTTCCTAGAGCACTAAGCATAATGACCGGCAAATCAAAAGTGCCCCCATAAATATTTGTGGAGTGAAAACTAGCAACTTCTCGTATACCCATATGTGTGCAATGTTGTCTTCATTTTGATTAATTAAATAAAAATAAAACCTTATGTTATTGCAAGATAGCTAGATCTTACTTCTGTTCTCCTCTTAGGAATAATTTTGCATCCTCCCAGTAGTGAGCTTTGGTACTACTGAAGTCAGATATTGCCGGGGCTGACCAGCAGACCCTGAGCGATGGATGAATGATTACTCTGACACAAGATTTCTGTGTAAGAGAAGGCTAAGGGACTGCCTGGATGGAGGAACCAGACAGCCTCAATCGCCTGCCTCTTCAGGCTTTTATTGTAGCAGCAGTTTGAGATAAAGTTTATCTTTTAGATACAATCAGTAGAGCAAGTAATCTTGGGAGGACACATGTGTCAGCAGTGTCTTTAAGCAAGGACACCTAAAGATTAAGCATAAAGATTCCAGTAAACACCCAAGAATCTGCATGTGCACAGATTTGTTTGGAGAGGTCAAGGAGCAATTAGTGGTAGCCACCTTCGGCCAACTCCCCTTAGTAAGAATTCCAAAAAGCAGGGGTGGGCTGCCTTCAGCCAACTTCCCTTTTCAGAATTTCCTTCTTCCAGACTTTCCAACCAAGTCTCCCGTGCTTCCATTTAAGGTATAATATATTGGGAGAGGCCCTGGCCAGAATCAGAATGCCTAGACACTATTATTTAGTCTTGGCAAGTTATATAATGGGACTGGGTCTCAGTATCTCTATTTTGAAAATGGAAATGACATCTTTCTCATGGAGTTGATGGGAAGGTTAAAGAGATTATGCCTATACTCAGTATCATTCTTAAAAAGTATTAGGTAAATATTACTTACAATTGTTTATGACCAATACATAATAATTGATAGTAACATAAAAAGTAGAGTACACATTAGAGGTAATATAGCCCACCAGCCTCAGTTTACATATTATAAAATAGCCCCAGCAGATTCAATGGTTTCCTAAAATGGTATAAATAAATTAAGAGAGTTCAGAGGACAATTCATGTCAGCTGAGCTCTAACCACTGCTCTTCCAGTACACCACAGTTTTTCATTATCATATCATTTTGTCTGAGAGTGTCACTTTGACATATCAAAATTTCTATACCAATGTGGAATATGTATCTTTAATGGACTGCATAGTGCAGTAAATGTTGATTTTTGAAGTCAACAAAAACTACTTTTAAATTATCAACCTGAGGACAATTTGCCATCCCCAAACTCCTGGGGCATTTGCAAGATCAATTTTTTACAACTTTGGGAAGAAGGTACTACTTAGAGGCATCTAATGAATAAATGTCAGAGATGCTGTTAACATTCCATAATGCACAAGACTGCCACCCATACCAAAGAATTATCTTGCCTATATTATCAACTAGAGGCCCAATGCATGAAAATGCATGCACTGGAAGGGTGGGGGTTCCTTCAGCTGGCCTGCCCCCTCTCACAGTCCGGGAGCCCTCAGGGGCAGGAGGCAACCCAACAATCAGGGGAAGGCAACATCCCATCACACCTCTGCTGCTGCCACTGCTGGTAACACAAGGCTTGGCTGGCCCTGGTTACCTGAGCCTCAGGAGGCCCTGGGTGGCTGGGCAGCCAACATCCGAGACTTACCTGCACCTCGGGCTGGCCCTGGGCAGTTGGGTGCTGAGGGGACTGGGGGGCTCCGGAGGCAAGCGTGCAGCAAGGCCATCTTTGAGGGCATGGTAGTCAATTAGCATATTCCTTCCTTATGGGCTGTGGGTGCCGCCATCTTTGAGGATGGGGCATTCAATTAGCATATCCCCTCCTTATTGGCTGTGGGTGCTGCCATCTTTGAGGTTGGGACACTCAATTAGCATATTCCCTCCTTATTGGCTGTGGGCACCACCATCCTTGCGATGGTGTGAGGGTCAATTAGCATATTCCCTCTTTATTAGATAGGATATTGCTGAGGTTAGGAAAGCCTGAACTGGATCCTTTATAATTCCCAAGTTATTTATTTTTTAGTTATAAAAATAATTTATTCTTACAAATTTCATCTTCTTAATTACTTTGAATTCATTTTGTTAAATGACATAATAAAATATGTTGTTTCAAGTAGAAAATAAATATAAACTCGTAATAATAGTTTGGTACTATTCTCTTTTTTGTTCTTTGATTACTTGAAATTACTTGGATCAAATTTGGAAAAATGAGACACAAAAGTTGATTTATTCCACAGTCAGAAATTTTTTTGCACGATATACTAGCTGTAAATGCATAAAAAACCTGCAGGACTTCTCTGGAAATGTTTCTGTTTTGATTTCATCCTTGCTTGAGTCAGATATGGATGTTTCCTTGGGAATTATGTTTAAATGCAATAATTCTCAAGCTTCAGTGTGCATCAGAGACACCTGAAGTCTTGTTCAAACAGCATGCATGGCCCTGCTCCAGAGTTAAGGATTCAGGAGATCTGTGTGGAGCAGGAAGATTTGTATTTCTAGCCATTTCCAGATTCTGCTGCTGCTGGTGGGGGACCTCACTATGAGGATCACTGTAATGTACTAATTTCAACCACTAGGTTGTTGGGTTTTTGCTTTTGTTTTTTTTAAAGAATATATATATATATATATAATTGATTTCAGAGAGGAAGGGGGAGGGAGAGAGAGATGAGAGAGAATCATTGATGGGTTGCCTCCTGCATGCCCCACAATGGGGATTGAGCCCACAACCTGGACATGTACCCTGACCAGGAATCAAACCATGGCTTTCTGGTTCATAGGTCAAAGCTCAACCACTGAGTGACACTGCCAGGCTCCCTGCTTTGTTTTTGATACAAATAAGCAAGTCAATGGACATTTGATTTTGATGAAAATATTTAAATGGATCAAACAGGAGCCTACAATGGACTGAAAAATCTTATTCTTTAAGCGGTTTTGTTTAGCATGCCAGCACATACGAATAGTCTTCTGAAAATGCTATTGAAATCTTGCATAACTCCTTTTCTATGTCTAAAATGTGTTACTATTGATTCAATGAGAGATTAGTCGTTTAGACAACTGCCAGTCTGACATTAACAGAGTTAACTATGAGAGAAACATCCACGTGGGTTCTGTTTATTACTTTTGCAATTAGATTTGCATACCACTGATGCCTGCTCTCAGGGGAGCAATTGTGATAGAGAGAAGGTAAGACAAAAATGAGGCCAGATCTATGGCAGTTTTCTACTTCACCTACTTTCCCCTCTCTTGTTTTCCTACCTTATAAATCAGATAAAAACCAGGAAAAACAGGACTAGGTAATAATAATGGTTAATCTGGCTGGAAAATTCAAGTCCAAAACAACAGGCCTGGTTTGATTATATCTAGAAGTAATCAATTTGTGTACAGTAGGACTTGACTGAATGGCTCAGGAAATGTTAATCTGCACATTGGAAACTTTGATGCAAAAGAATGTATGATCCATTGACTTGGACAAGAAATCACAGTTCATTACATTTTTTTTTCAATATTATGTTATTGTTTTCAAAATAGAAAAGGCTGCTTGGGATAATTGGGAAGTTTATTAATGATTGGGTAATATTTATTGTGTAGGCATGGGCGGAACAGGAAAATAATATTTTAATGCTGCTGGATTGAGCTAGGTTGCAATGAGCACTGTCATGTATCAATTATAAAGTTCAACTGCAATTGACTTTGTATTTCAAAATGTAGTAGACTAAATGTCCTTGGACTTTTCTTGGTTTATACCTTTGCAAAGTATATGCATATACCTGCAATGAATGCACCTTGTACTCTGTGAGAGGAGAGGGCAGAGTTCATCACTTTGCTGTGATTTGCAGGTCCGGAGGATGACCGTCTATTTTGTGCTGAGCACTTTGAAATTTAGATTCGTGCCGTTTCTAATTGTCATGCCCTGGAGAAACCTGTTTCAGAAGGCAGGGGACACTTCATTAGTATTAAACCACCACACAAACACACTCTCACACACACAAACTCACATTATCTATTCAAATATGTAACCAGGAATATAAGCAGCTGCTTATCCCAAATATTTAATTTTGAAGTTGCCAATTCTGGATCATGTGTTACATTGGTTCACTTATTTACTCACTCTTTTATTCATGTAGCACACTATTGAATGATATACAACAGTTATTAGCTACTATTCTAATTATAGCTACCCAGGTTTCTACTGGCAATTTTGTCGTTATATGTTGATTTATCAATTGAAATTCAGAGTTCCAGATAAGAACTTTTTATATAAAGTGAGTGAAATAATACAGACTATAACTATAAGGTATGAGACTAACTTCTAAAGTCACATTTGATGATCCCATATGAGTTGATTGACATTTAGTGATAATGAAAGATGGTTGCATTTTGCAGGTTTACTTTCAGGAGCAGTTTATAAGCATTCTTAATTTATACATCATAATATTCTGAAAAATATGGCCTGTGAAAAAAATTTATTGACTTTAAAAATTTCATTAACTCTCCAGAATAGTCAAACAAAGATCCCAGACCATTTAAAAGTTTTCAGCAATATTTTCTCACTCTCAAGGGACAATGTAAAACGGTCTTTAATATTAAACATGAATAAAAAATCATTGTCAAGAGAAAAATGTGAAATTACGATATCATTTGTAAACGTTCTGAGGTTTGTAAAACCCAGGTTTGGAAACACTTCCCTAGATTAAACTTTAACACAAATTTGAAAACAGAAATAAAATTAAACCTTTTTATTTATTAAAAGTTGTGTGCCAAACCCTCTAAAAGGTTCCTCAGGAAATAGAAAACAACAGTAAGAGACCCTGCTTTCAGTTCACTTATGGAGACCAATGCGGGGACTCTCAAATGGCCATTATCACATTCATTTAGCCAACTGTCTCCTAAAAAGAGAATATCATCCTGGCGTTAATGTCTCACCTGGGAAAACATAAAAATAAAAGTAAGGCCAGAAAAAAACATAACATTTTAAAATACATTTTTTGAGAAAATGAAAAAGAAGTAACTTAACTTTGCTTATCCTTTTGCTGAATAACAAAACTCCTGGACTTCTATTAAACTTTATCTCACTAAGAACAAAAAAGAGTTGAGGTACTATGTTTTAGGAATACATAGTGCCATGAAGATAAGCTCATTTTGCCTAACAATTTGTCAAATATGAATAAATGATGGAGTGAATTTGGAATAAGATGCCACTTTCAGAATGACCTTGAGTGACATTGGAAGGGAAGAGAAGGTGTTGCATAGAAAGGATGCTCTGAAAGCATTGCCCTTGGTGTTGCTAATCTGTTCAGGCGACTTGTGGGATAAGAGGCAACAACTTTGATGCCAGTGGTTGAACAAATAATATGTTTTCATGAGAAGCCACTAACACTCCATTTTGATTAATCTGATTTAGGAAGGAAAATGCTAAAAACCCTCAGAAACACTGAGACGAAGGCTATCTGTGATAGGAAACTTACGGAGAGAGTGTAAACGAAACATCAGGCATTACCTTGTCTCCCAGTGGGAAATATTTTCTTCAGATTCCGGAGGTGGTGCTATGTGTGATTATATAGGTGCCTTTACCTTTTCCTCCCAACTCTCCTCTCACACCAAATAAAAAACACAGGCATGTTTATCATAGTCTTCCTTTTAAATTCAATTTCTATCTACAAAGGAATTAAAGAATATCCCTATATACCACATTATCCATAGTATACCAGACAGTTTGGGGAATGGATTCACATTGAAATGGAGACTATCCAGATATCTTAATAGGCGTGACAAATCTGTTAGCTTTTATAAAGTTGTAAGCTGAACTCCCGATACTCTCTTTGGTACAAATTGTTATTTTCTTCTGAAAGCGCATTCTGCTTTTCCTGTGCTCAGAAATTCCTTTGAGATGAATAAATAATCCATATGCTAAAAGGTAAACGGATTGTGAGCATGAATGACACTGTGGTTGCTAATTTACCAGAGGATTTCACCATAAAATGGGGATTTCTATTTGCATGGGGAACATTGTGATCTTTTTTAAGTGAGGGGAATTTTCTTCATCTTTGAATGGGAATTTTTACCCAAAATGTAATGTCTAAGAATATAAAACCAAATGTTTTCAAGCTTCTCTATCACTTCCAACCCTACATCTATGAGAATTTTGTCTTTAGTTTTAAAAAAGCCTTTTAATCATAAACCCCTTTGCCTGCCTGTCTGAATTTAAACAAACCTAACTCTGAAATGTATACAAATCCAAGTCAGTGGAGACCTGAATTATCTCAGAAGTGTTTTATTCAAGGCAACTTTGCTACTAAAAAAATTTAATGAAAAACAAATTATTGCACTTGGAATATTACCCACATTTTGTTTAATTGTGTATAAATGAACTACAGGGAGCATAATTCTGTAAATTTCAAACCAGGAATGGAGGGGAACAGGTTTCTAGGCATTTGACTAATACAGTACTTGTGCTAGTGCACACATTATCCCCACAATTATGGAGCCATAATACAGCCCTAGCCCACAGAGCATTTTGTTAGTTGTTACACTGGAAACTTTTCTGTCTAAGAAAATTTCTAAATGTGGACTATAGTTAATCTTTCAGTACAAGTCAAAACAGCCATAAAATGAATAAGAAATAAGAGACCTCTAGTTTTTGTGCACATTAAAAGACAGGTTCTTACTGTGAAATTCTGTCTGCATTTCTATCAACTATATTCTAAATAAAATGTAAAATTTTTCAAGTGAATTATTTTTTCCCCTCAGAGACATAATGTCAAACTGTATTGAGCTACTAGTACATTAAACTATGGAGAGCACATAGCAATTCTGTACACATAATAGGAGCTTGATAGTTTACTGAAATTAAGTCCTGTAGAAAAATATTAACACATTTGTTTCTGACCAATTTACACGTTTCATACTAAGTGACTTCGAGGTAGGATAGAAAGAAATTAGAGAAAGCTCCCGACAGTGGAATGAGCAAGTAGGAGCAGACATCATAGGCCAATAAGCAGCTAGAGCCCTCACCTCTGCACATGATCAATGGGAAACGATATATGGCAGGAAACTCCTGCAGTGGTGGTAGCAGAAGTCAGCAACAAGGACTAGCTAAAACCAGATCAATCCAAGATGGAGGAAAAATTGAGCAGAGACCAACCCCAAACTTATTGTACCATCCTTATGTGGGGAAGCATGGGACTTGGTTGGAAAGTCTGTAAGGAGGATTCTCCGAAAGTTCGGGACCTCTTAGGGGGACCTTGCAGAAGGCGGCAGCCCCTGCCTTGCCTTTTCCAAACAAGTCCGAGCCCCCGGGTTTTTGCCGGAGTCTCTATGTTTAGTCTTCAAACTGGACCTTGTGGAAGCATGTGCTTTCTCAAGGATACTTACCCTGGTGATTGTATCTAGAGGTTAATTTTAGGTCAAGCTGTTCTCACAATGAAAGTCTAAGGAGGCAGGCGAACAGGGCTGTTTGCTCCTATAACAAGCAGCCCCTTAGGCCTCTCTTTTGCAGAAATGTATGTCAGAGTAATCATTCAGGGTCTGCTGGTCAGTCCTTATAATGACGAGCTGACACCACAGTACAAGGGGCAGGGTGGGGCGGGGCGGGGGGAGCGGGGGGAGAGGAGCATTGAAAGGAGGTGAACACCATGACACTTCCTGAACAATGTTATCAGGAATAAGACTCACTGTCAACCTGAAGGCAGAGTCAGAGTTTGGTGCCAAAATGTTCAGAAACAACCTACCCTTGGAAATACATAAAATCTCAAGAACAGACTGACCCAGGTCACAACTCACTCCTGAGTTTGCCCATGTCTACTGCAAAGTGTACTTTCAGGGCATTGTCCTGTGAGATTTGCAACCAGGGGAACAGCAGGTTGTTCAACGCCCCTCATCCTGTCTCCAGGGACCCAGGTCCTGGACTCTTCATCTCTACTTGAATAAAACCTTTGGCTCTGACTTAAATTCTTTCCAGTGCAAGTCAAGGGCCTGGAGCTCCTGGACCCTGCTAGGGCAGGGCCAGCCTCCAGCACAGAATTGGTCCAGTGATAACTAAAACCAATCAGTGATATCAAAAGAGAATTTATGAAATATCCTCTTTGATTTTAACTAGAAAGAAAGAACCCTACACTTGAATGTGAATTGTTTTTTAATTGGAAGTTGTGATATTGTGATATAAAAAAATATGTTTTTGTTCTTCCTTCATGATTTTTGGCACAATAACTTCTAAAACCCTTGAAGTTCCCCAAGTGTTAGGAGTGAGAGAAGCATCTTTTGTTATTCAAATTAAGTGCCTTTCCACCATACCTGAGTTTGAGCTACTGAGGTGACTCTTGGTGGTTCCCTTCAAGGTTAGGGCCTGGTGGCCAAAGGAATCAGCCATGCAATTAGAGGTTCAGGAACTTGGAGCCCTTGAGTCAATCATTAGCCAATTATTTAATCAACCATACTTCAATTAAAAAAACCCAAATCCAAACAATGAGGTTCAGAGAGTTTCCATATTTGTGAACACATAGAGATTCTGGGAGGATGATGAGCCCAGAAAGGGCATGGAAGTTCCATCCTCCTTTTCCCCCATCAAAATGCCTTGCAGGGAAATAGCCACCCTGAGTTTAAGAACCCCATAAAAGAAGTGGCTCTGATATGGGTTCTGGATTGGTAGTTTGCATATGCAAGCCATGCTCCCAAAGAAGTTTTTTATTATGACCAAGAATTAGGTAGACCTGGGGAGGGAAAGTCTCTCTGAAGTCTGCAAAGCCCCAAGATGTTAAAGCTTCAAAATACAAAATAAAGAAAAATGATTAATATGGTACCATGTTAGGAACGCAAGATGTAAGAATTCATAAAGGTGTACAGAAAAGAGCAGTATGTAGGTAGTTTAAATCTCAGCATTGTCCCCCATCAAAATGCCTTGCAGGGAAATAGCCACCCTGAGTTTAAGAACCCCATAAAAGAAGTGGCTCTGATATGGGTTCTGGATTGGTAGTTTGCATATGCAAGCCATGCTCCCAAAGAAGTTTTTTATTATGACCAAGAATTAGGTAGACCTGGGGAGGGAAAGTCTCTCTGAAGTCTGCAAAGCCCCAAGATGTTAAAGCTTCAAAATACAAAATAAAGAAAAATGATTAATATGGTACCATGTTAGGAACGCAAGATGTAAGAATTAATAAAGGTGTACAGAAAAGAGCAGTATGTAGGGAGCTTAAATCTCAGCATTGCTTTTACTTATGGTGTGAAATTACATAAATTATAATCTCCTCTAATTTAATTTTCTTATTCACAAAATGAATAGCATATCTACCTTCAGGGTTGTTACAGGGTTTAAACAACTATATTTATAGATAATCTATTTTACATAATTATGTAAAATTCAGTGCAATAACACATACTAGATGTTTAATAGAAGTATGTTTTATTTTATCTTGAAACTCTAGGAATCCACAAAAATTCAACATAATGGGGAGCTAAATATAGTGACATGTGACAGTAGTGGAGTTATTTGTACAGTTCTAGAAATGGAAAATAAGG
>NW_006293523.1:761741-770043 GCF_000327345.1 Myotis davidii | reverse complement strand
TGATTTCTTCCCCAAACATGTCTCTAATTTTTGCAGCAAGAAACAGCCCTGTGAACTCACTCTGCACTCACACATGCACAACATTAAGTGGAGAACTCAATGCCTGCATTAAATTGACCAAGAGAACTTGGGAGCTGACACATAAATGCTTCTCCCCTTTATCCTTTGAGTGAATAGTTCTGAGACACATTATTAGGAGTCTACAGCAATAAGAGATCAGCATCATGAGTGGTGGTGAAATCAGGAACACATTCTTAGAATTGGGATCACCGGGTCAAATGGAAGTTCCATTTTAGATTTTTGAGAAAACTCCATATTGTCCTGATTATTATAGATTTGTAATACAGTTTGTAATCAGAAAGTGTGATACTTCCAGAGAGATCAGCATCATGAGTGGTGGTGAAATCAGAACACATTCTTAGAATTGGGATCACCAGGTCAAATGGAAGTTCCATTTTAGATTTTTGAGGAAACTCCATACTGTCCTGATTAGTATAGATTTGTAATACAGTTTGTAATCAGAAAGTGTGATACTTCCAGCTTTGTACTTCTTTCTCAAAGTCATATTGACTACTCCAGATCTTTAGTGGCTGCATTCAAATTTAAGATTTTTTTTTAAATTTCTGTAAAAAGTTCAGTTGGGGGAACTCCCATTTGACCATGTGATCCCACTTCTAAGAATACATCCCAAGAAACCAGCAACACCAATCAGAAAGGATATATGGACCCCTATAGAAAAATACCACATGATCTCACTCATTTATGGATAATAAAGACCATTATAAACTTATGAACAAAAATAGATACAGAGGCAGAGCTGCCTCAAACTGATTAGCAAACTGCAGTGGAAAGGCCAGGGAGAGTAGGGGGACAGAAGGGGGTGGTAAGAGATCAACCAAAGGACTTATATGCATGCATATAAGCATAACCAATGGACATAAGAACACTGCGGGACAGGGGAGGCCAGAGGATTGTCAAGGGCAGGGGGAAAAAGAAGACATATGTAATACCCTTTGTAATACTTAAAGCAATAAAACAATTTAAAAAAAGTTCAGTTGGGATTTTGATAGGGATTGCATTGAATTTGTAGATTGCTTTGTGTGATATGAACATTTTAATATTAATTCATTCAAAACTTAAACATGGGATTATTTATTTATTTATTAGTGTCTTCCTCAATTTCTTTCATCAATGTATTCTAGTTTTCAGTATAAAAAGCTTTCAACTGCTTGGTCAGATTTACTCCTAAGTATTTTATTGTTTTTGATGCTATTCTAAATAGCATACTTTTCCTTAAATCTATCTTTCTGAAAGTTAGTTGTTAGTGGATAGAAAAGCAAAATTACTAAATTTATATATTCTAACAATTTTTGTTGTAATCTAGGGTTTTTAATATATGACATCATACTATCTGGAAATAGAGACAATATTACTTCTTTTCTGATTACAACATTTTTTATTTATTTTTCTTATATTATTGCTATTGCTAAGTTTATGTTGAATAAAAGGGAGAGTGGGCATTCTTGTCTTGTTCCTTATCTTAGAGGAAAAACTCTTAGATTTTTACCATTGAGCATCATGTTGGCCATGGGCTTGTCATATATGGCCTTTGTTGTGTTGGGGTATATTTCCTCTCTACCCACTTTGTTGAGATTTTTACCAAGAAAGAATGTTGATCTTTTTTCAAATGCTTTTTGTTCATCTACTGAGATGATCATATGATTTTTATTCTTAATCTTGTTAATGTGGCAAATTACATTGATTGATTGATTTTGGAGTTTGAACCATCCTTGCATCCTTGAAATAAATTCCACTTGATCATGATGTATGACCCTTTTAATGTTCTGTTGAATTCAATTTGCCAATATTTTGCTGAAGATTTTTGCCTCCATATTCATCTGGGATATTGGCCTATAAATTTCATCAAGGAAATAATGACCTCCTCAAATGAGTTTGAAAGTATTCCCCCTTGTTTTTTGTTGGTGGTGTTGTTTGTTTTTTGTCTTTTTTCTTTATTTTACGAGAAAATATTGGTATTAATCTTCTTTAAATGTTTGCCAAAATTCACCAGTGAAGTTGTCTAGTCCTTTTGTTGGTAGGTTTTGGTTACTGATTTAATTTTCTTATTAGTAATAAGTCTGTTCAGATTTTCTATTTTTTTTTCATAACTTAGTCTTGGTATTTTGTATGTTTCTAGGTGTTTATAAAATTATTCTAGGCACATGATTTTCTATCGTAGTCTCTTATGATCTTTTGTATGTGTGTGGTGTCAATTGTAATGTCCCCTCTTTCATTTATATTATTATTATTTGAACTCTCTTTTTTTTCTTGATGAGCCTATCTAAAGGATTTTTCATTTGGTTTATCTTAAAAAAAACAGCTCTTGTTTTTATTGATCTTTTCTGTTGTCTCTTTAATCTCTATTTCATTTACATTTGCTCTAATATTTGTTTTTTTTTTCTTTCTTTCCAATGACTTTGGCTTAATTTGTTCTTTTTCTAGAAGAAAACAAAAACAGAAACTCAAAGAGCTAGTTCCTCTATCATGTTCATTGCAGCATTATTCACAATAGCTAAGATATGCAAACAAGTTAAGTGTCTCTGAACAATTTAATGTGTAAAGAAAATGTGAAGTAATAAAGTTATTTCTTTAAATCAACTACATTTATATAAAAATTCAAAAGTTAAAAATATAATGAATAAAGAAAATATAAAATGTCTATATAGATTGATATAGATATATAGATATAGACATAGATATAGCTGTAAATACAGATATTATTCAGCCATGAGAAAGAACAGCATCTAGTCATTTGCCACAATATAAATAGACATTGAGGGCATATGCTAAGTGAAATTAGTCAGACAGAGAAAGGCAAATACTTTCATTATCATGATATCATTAATATGGAACCTAAAAGAGCTAAACTCATAGAAGGAGATACCAGTATGTTGATTACCAGGGAGTAAGAGGTTGAGTAAAAGGGGAGATATTAGTCAAAGTACAAATTTTAAGTTATAGAATGAATAAGTGGGAATTGAACATACAGCATAGTGATTATAGTTAATAATATTGTAATATAAACATTACTTAGAAAGTAAATCCTAAATGTTCTTACCACACAAAATCAGCATGTTGTACACCATTAATTTATGTAATGTTATATGTCAGTTACATCTCAATAAAGCTAAACAAAGAAAATACATTGCAGATATTATAGTTGTCCACCATTTTGAATGAGATTTGATTGTAAACGGATTAGACTTAATGGAGAACCAGGCATGTCTGAACAGTCAATAGGAGAACTGTATTGGATTCTTTTTGTAAGCCACTCCCCAAGCTGTCTCCTGTTATTGGGAATCACTCCTCTATTAGGATCCCACACCCAAGTCTTTATCTCAGGCTCTTTATTTTTCAAAGGGGATGGGGCAGCAGGCAGAGAGATAGTTGGGGATAGAATACAGGTTATATCATGGCTCATATACTCTGTTTTATTTATTTCTCCATGATAAACTTATATCTTCGATACTAATATGATTTTTAAAGAAGAGGCACTAAAGCTTATAATGTTCTCCAACCTTTTTGCCTTAAATAAAGCAGAACTATGTTCTAAAAACACAACTTACATTTGGATCTTCTTAGGTGTGGTTTCATCTCCAGTCTAGCTCTTCCAACTAGGCTACTCAGGTCAGCCCCTTGCATATCCATCAATTCAGTTATCCATTCATTCTACAATCATACATATTTAATGAGTGGCCAATAAGTGCCAGACATTGTTCTAGGTATAGAGAAACAAAAGTGCACAAAACTAATACCATCTCTTTTTTTCTTAGAGTTCATATCCTAGCAGTGGAACATAGACAATACAAAAAAAAAAGTAATAAAATAAATGGAAAGCCAGGTAGTAATAAAGGCATTGGTTTACTCAAAATATATTCTGATGACCTCTGGTGTGTTTTCCTATAATGGAAAAGCTGAAAAGCTAAAAATTGTTTATTAATTTCACTAATGCTCTTAATGTGACTTAAGTTTTGTAGGAAGTGCAATCAGAAAAGAGCCGAGTGGGAAGAAGAGTATGAGACATCCATTTTATTGATAGAAATCACAGCAAAGCCGAAACCGGTTTGGCTCAGTGGATAGAGCGTCGGCCTGCGGACTGAAGGGTCCCAGGTTCGATTCCGGTCAAGGGCATGTACCTGGGTTGCGGGCACATCCCCAGTAGGAGATGTGCAGGAGGCAGCTGATTGATGTTTCTCTCTCATCGATGTTTCTGACTCTCTATCTCTCTCCCTTCTTCTCTGTAAAAAATCTTAAACTGTAGTTCCCATTTTTTTTTTTTTTCAGTTTCATCAGGTAACTACAGATTCCTAATTCCAAGAGTGTATCATTCTGAAACTGGTGATTTAGTAGTGCAGTGGTAGTAATAGTAGCATTATGCCCTCTTCTAACCCCTCAAAACAAGAACAATTGTGAGTTATTTTTTTAAAAATACTTTTATTATTTTTAGAGAGAGAGGGAGAGGGATAAAGAGAAAGGTCAATGTGAGAGTGGAATATTAATAGTCTGTCTCCTGGAAATCCTCCCTGAGGACTGAGCCTGCAACCTGGATAATGTTCCCAACTAGGAATCTAACCAGCAACCTTTTAGTGCATGGGAGGATGTCCAACCAATTGAGCCACAGTCAGGACATGCCTTGCTTTAAATTTAAGTTGCTACATATGTTAAGCTTCAACTCTATGTGATAAGTCCTAGATGAAGAAGTGCATATTAGAAAGGTAGGTTGGGCACCAACATCAATGACACAAAACCTCTGCCTTTGCAGATTTCAAAGACTAACTCTAGACTATTACCAGTATAAGAAATAGAATCTCAAGAACTCTGCCCTAGAGCAAGTCACAGAGACAAATGATTTTTTGCTTCTGTACTCTCCTGAGCAACTCCATCACCTCCCGACTAAAATTTGTACAATGTCTTTCTATTAAAACCAAGATAACAATTCTGACATATTAATGCATCAGAGCATCACCATCTCTCGTACATATGCCAGGCCGAATCATGTATGCCAACCATTAAAATATCATTTCTAGTAAGCCCTGGAGAAGAGCAGACCATTACTTTACCTAAAGTCTTAAGAATACATCATTTTGACTTCATGTCTTAATATTTGCCATGATGTCTGTTTTCTGATCTGTCAATCAGTGATCCCAGGACATCTGTGGAAAGTTCAGATTAGCTTACTCTTCCTTTCGCTTGCCCTGTGCTGCCTAACAGCCCCCTTTCCAACGAGATCATCGCATGATGAGCTCTCCATAGCCTCCGGAGCTAACAGTCTGGAGCTGCTCCTACAGCTATTGTCAACGACTGCAGAGCAGTGGTTCTCAACTTTCCTAATGCTGTGACCTTTTAATACAGTTCCTCATGTTCTGGTGACCCCCAATTTCATTGTTATAAATTGAACATAATTAAAGCATAGTGATTAATCACAAAACAATATGTAATTATATATGTGTTTTCTGATGGTCTTAGGCAACCCCTGTGAAAGGGTCATACGACCCCCAAAGGGGTCTCGACCCACAGGTTGAGAACTGCTGCTGTAGAGGTTTCACCCACTCACATTACGGAGTTAATTTGCCTTCATTTCCTGTCAGCTGCTAGAGATCACCTAATGCCATCTTGGCGGTAACATGGATCCATGAATGGCAACTACTACAAGGCAGCGTCTGCCTAGGCTCCATCTGCTCTTAACAAACTTCAGGAAGATGGGCTGCACTCTCGCTATGGCCATTATGTCTGGAAAGAGCAATCACATATTATTTAAAGATGAGACAGCAATTCTTAAAATGGTATCTCTTCACATTGTTTTGAGGAAAACTCAGTTGCTGAAAATCTTAAGTAATAAAATGTTCAGTAATATTTTTTGTCTCTAATAGGGAGCAAATCAAAGGGTGAAAGATATTAGGAAGAAGATGAAAACTATTCTTTTGGGAAGTTTTTAGTGGTTAACTAAAGTGCAGTTACCGACAGTTTAATTTTGACCAAAACTTTCCCTTACATATTTCACTCAATTAGCACAAGAACCAATAATATAATTATTATCTCCATGCTTAAGAGGGAGTAGAAGTTCTGAGAAGTTACATGACTTGTCCAAGACCTTATAGCAAGTAGTAAAACTGGAATGGAAGTCCTTGAGGCTTTTAGGATCTGTGTCTTCCTTTAGCTTTCGATAATTCCAGATGTCTGCTCTTAGTGTAAGTGTCTTGGGCAAACATCTACATACAAAGGGAGAAGATTGTGTAGCTCCCATTTATAGATTGTCAAGTTCTATTCTTCTTCCAGGGACAGGGAGAGAAAGATAGAAACAATTTCCCAGATTCAAAACTCTACTAATTCTTCTGATCTGTGACAGGAAACTAAGCTTCGGATTATTGGCTCCTTTTATTTTATTTTATTTTTTAAATATATTTTATTGATTTTTTACAGAGAGGAAGGGAGAGGGATAGAGAGTTAGAAACATAGATGAGAGAGAAACATAAATCAACTGCCTCCTGCATGCTCCCTACTGGGTCTATGCCTGCAACCAAAGTACATGCCCTTGACCAGAATCGAACCTGGGACCCTTAAGTCCGCAGGCCGACGCTCTATCCACTGAGCCAAACCAGTTAGGGCTATTGGCTCCTTTTAAAAATGTGACTTTGAATCTAGAGATTTTCACTGAAATAGTTCTGAATTTGAATGTAAATTCAAAAAATGTTATCATATAATTTTTGCTTAATAATGTTTGCTAAAATGAAGTACATAAAGGAATTCTGTATAAAATATGTGTTATTTTTATTATGGTTTAAAAAAGATTGCTTTCTTATAACTTTTTTACTCAAACTGGAATGTGGTGTACAGTATGCCCCAATGGTCGCATAAAGGACAGGGAAAATGAATCTCTCCTCATGCCAGCTCTTTGATGGTTGATATGATAGGTGCATTATTGAGCTTCAGTGAATGACTCAAAGTATGGATGGATGAATAGGTGAATGAGTGAACTTCTGCTTTGCTTTATAGCCAGTCCAACTTATATTCTCTATCTGCTTTTCATAGAGGAGGCCTCAGAGCTTGCTAGATTATGTAAGGAAATAATCAGCCATAATGGACAGTGTTTCTATATCTCTTAAGAATGTCTGATAACTACAGAACATTAATGTCCGAAAGTGAATAGAAGACAGATAAGTATCACATGATCTCACTCATATTTGGATTATAATGAACAAAATAAACAGATGAACAAAACAGATCCAGAGAAATAGAAGCATGGAACAGACTTACAATTTTCAGGGGGAAGACGGGGGTGGGTGGGTAGGTGAGGAGAGCTTAACTGGGGAATTTATATGTATAGGTGGACACAGACAATAGAATGGTAAAGGTCTGGAAGTGGCAGGTGCATGGTGGAAGGGGTCAGGGGGGAAGAAACCTAACAAACAAAAGGGACATCTATAATACTTTCAGCAAGAAAGAAAAAAAATAGAAAAACTTAAAAGTTTATAAGGGAAAACTATTTTACAAGCTTTGTATGTTATAAATGCCACATGGATCTAAAATAAATTGAGATGCTCATTTAAAAAATGATAAATTTGACAATGTAAAATGTATTCTCTGTTAATATGACCATACTCTAGTTGTTTGGAAGGGTCAATATACACTAGAGTACAACCAAATCATCTGGAAAATAAATTTAGTTCCTAGGTTTTCATTTCAGTTGTGTCTAATGGTTTGTATAACAAGAAACATATATCATTTTTTAATTCTTTATTGTTAAAGCATTACATATAGTATTACATATGCCTCCTTTTTCCCTCACTGAATTCTCCCTGCCCATCCCCACCCCCCGGGATATACCCTCACACCCCTAGTTCCTGTGTCCATTGGTTATGATTAAATGCATGCACCCAAGTCCTTTGGTTGATCTGTTACCTCCCCTCCCCTGACTTCCCTCTGAAGTTTGATGGTCTGTTCAAACTTCTCTGCTCTGGATCTATTTTTGTTCATCAGTTTATGTTGTTCATTATATTCCACAAATGAATTAGATCATATGATATTTATATTTCTCTGACTGGCTTATTTCGCTTAGCATAATGTTCTCCAGGTCAATCCATGCTATTACAAATGGTAAGATTTCTTTCTTCTTTATATAAGCATAGTATTCCATTGTGTAGATGTACCACAGTTGTGTGTGTGCGTGTTTGTGTTTACTGCATTTCTGTGAAATGCCACCCCCCCCCCGACCCACCCCACACCCCCCCACCCCTATAGGCAT
>NW_006293523.1:760504-761387 GCF_000327345.1 Myotis davidii | reverse complement strand
GAGGCAGCTGATCGATGTTTCTCTCTCATTGATGTTTCTATCTCTCTATCCCTCTCCCTTCCTCTCTGTAAAAAATCAATAATATATATATATTTTAAAGAATAGAATTGTAATCCTAATTTTACTATCAAATACATTACCTGATAATTTAATACATAATTCTTAAGTTCTTTTTTTAATTTTATTTTTTTATTTAATTTTTTTCTCCATCGGCATTTATCTCCCCTATACCCTCTTCCACCTCTAACCATCCCCTCCCCCCACAATAATCACATTGTTGTCCTTGCCCATGAGCTCTTTCTCTCTTTTTTCTTTTTTGTTCAATCCCTCCCTAACCTCTCCAACCCCCATAGCTGTCTGCCTGTTCTCTATCTATGAGTCTGTCTCTATTTTGTTTGTTAGTTCAGTTTGTTCATTAAATTTCACATATGAAAGAAATCATATGATAATCATCTTTCTTTGACTGGCTTATTTTACATAGCATACCATTCACCAGATCCATCCCTGCTGTTGAAAAGGGAAAATTTTCTCTTTTTTTTTTTTAAGGCTGAGTGGTAGTCTATTATGTAAATGTACCATAGCTATTTTATCCACTCATATACCAATGGACACTTGAGCTGCTTCCAAATTGTGGCTATCTATCTGTAGTACTAAAATGGTAATATGCTAATTCTACTGGATGTCTTCCAGACGTCCTTCCGGACAAAGCCACTGTGGTGGGGTCAAGGCAGAGGTGGTTAGAGAAGATCAGGCAAGCAGGGGAGAGCAGGTCGACGGTTAGGGTGATCAAGCCTGCAGGGAAGAGCAGTTATGGGGATCAGGCCAGCAGGGGAGATCAGTTAGGGGCAATCAGGCATGCAGCACAGCAGTTAGGAGCAGTTAG
>NW_006293523.1:759210-760165 GCF_000327345.1 Myotis davidii | reverse complement strand
AGTGGGCATCTTTGTCTTGTTTCAGTTCATAGGGGAAATGTATTTAGTTTTTATCCATTGAGTATCATGTTGGCTGTAGGTTTTTCATATGGGGTTTTTATTATGTTGAGGTATGATCCCTCTATTCATGCCTTGCTGAGATTTTTTATCAAGAAAGGGTGTTTGATTTTGTCAAATGCTTTTTCTCCATTAATTGATATGATTTTATGATTTTTATCTCTCAATTTGTTTATGTGGTATATCACATTTATTGATTTGCGGATATTATACTATCCTTGCATCCCCAGAATAAATCCCAGTTGGTCATGGTGCATTATCTTTCTAAAATAATGCTGGATCTGATTTGAGAAACTGTATCTTTAACTAAACAATTAATTTGCTTCTAGAGAATTGTGAAATATTTCAGCTTTTATCTGAATGATCTTTTATTTATGTATATTCATGAGTACAGCAGACTTTTCCATATTTTTTTAGATTTTAATGATATATTTTGTTTTATTTTTGTGCTTTAGTTTAATGCTGCATTCTAGCACTGAGTAAATAAGAACAGAATTGTAGCCCTAACCGTATATAAAAACCCAGAGTCCATAACATCCAAAATAACTGAAGGTTTGACCAACCAGAAGTTAGTCCTGCAGTCAGGTCTGGGTTGCCGTGGTGACACAAAACTAACTGCCACCACTGAGGGCTCCCTGACACAGCACTGGCTGCCTAGGGGGCTGTGGATCAGGCCTGGTGACAGACCTGCAGAGAGGGAAGCAGGGTCTGATCCGTAGCCTCTGTGGCAGCCATTGATCAGAACTTGCCTCTCTTTCTCTCCCAGAGGCCAACAGCCACACCTCCATTTCTCTCCAGACCTCCATGGGGCTGCTGATCAGCCCCGCCTTTCTGATCAGGCCCCATTGATAGGCCCAGAGATGCTGACTGGCATAGAAACTGACCAATCAGCACAAAA
>NW_006293523.1:757340-758657 GCF_000327345.1 Myotis davidii | reverse complement strand
CAAAGCCATGGTGGTGGGGGCCAAGACAGAGGCCATTAGGGGCGGTCAGGCTGTCAAGGGAGGGCAGTTGGGGGTGATCAGGCAGGCAGGCAGGTGAGCCATTAGGAGCCAGCGGTCCCAGATTGTGAGAGGGATGTCTAACCACCAGTTTAGGCCTAAACCACCTAAACTGGCGGTCGGACATCCCCCAAGGGATCCCTGATTGGAGAGGATGCAGACTACACTGAGGGAAACTCCCCCACCACGCACAAATTTCATGCACCAGGCCACTAGTCCTATCTGATAAAAGAATAATATGCAAACTTGACCTTCATTCTAACACATAATATGGCTGCCCCATGTGGTCAAAGATGGCTGCCCCCATGTGGACACAAGATGGCCACCACAAGATGGTGGCAGGGGAGGGCAGTTAGGGGCGACCAGGCCTTCAGGAAAAGACAGTTTGGGGCAACCAGGCCTGCCGGGGAGGGCAGTTGGAGGGGATAAGGGCTGCAGGGGAGGACAGCTAGGGGGGACCAAGCTGGCAAGGGAGGGCAGTTAGGGGCAATTGGGCTGGCAGGGTCGGGCAGTTGGGGGTGACCAGGCATGCAGGGGAGGACAGTTAGGGGTGACCAGGCCAGCAGGGGAGTGCAGTTAGGGGCAATCAGGTCAGCAGGGGAATGGTTTGAGGGTGGTCAGGCTAGAAGGCAGAAGCAGTTAGTGGCAATCAGGCAGGCAGGGAGGCGAGCAATTGGGAGTCAGCAGTCTTGGATTGTGAGAGGATTGTCCGACTGCCCATTTAGGCCCAATCCCACTTGGATCTGGCCTAACAGGCAGTCAGACATCCCTGGAGGGGTCCCAGATTGGAGAGGGTGCAGACTGGGCTAAGGGACACACACTCCCATGCACAAATTTCGTGCACTGGTCTCTAATATATATATATATATATATATGGCTAATATACAAAGTGTCCCCTTAGGAGTCAACTGGGAAACCAGGACTCTGATCATTCACTATGACGTGCGCTGACCATTATGGGGTGGTGTGGAATGAAGGAAGGCCCTGCCCTGCAGCCGAAAGGCCCCAATCAGTCCTGATTGCCAGCCAGGCCTAGGGTCCCTGCCTGTGCAGGAATTTTGTGAACCGGGCCTCTAGTTGTAAATAATGCTGCAATGAACATAGGAGTGCATACATTCTTTCGAATTAGTGTTTCAGGTTTCTTCAGATAAATTCCCAGAAGTGGAATCACTGGGTCATTAGGTAGTTCCATTTTTAGTTTTTTGAGGTAACTCCGTAGTGCTTTCTACAGTGGCTGCACCAATCTGCAATTCCAACTAA
>NW_006293523.1:755515-757308 GCF_000327345.1 Myotis davidii | reverse complement strand
CCCCCTAGACAGTCCTCTAGCCCCCCCTAGCCCCCAGTGACACCGTATTGTTTTTGACAATGGCTGCACCTATCTGCATTCCCACCAACAGTACTCAAGGGTTTCTTTTTCTTCACATCCTTGCCAACATTTATTGTTTGTTGATGATAGCCGTTCTGCCAGGTGTGAGATGATATCTCATTGTGGTTTTAATTTGCATTTCTCTCATAATGAGGGACATGGAGCATATTTTCATATGTGTATTGGATATCTGTATGTCCTCTTTGGAGAACTGTCAGGTCCCCTGCCCACTTTTTAACTGTGTTGTTTGTTTCTTTGGAGTTTTATATGCTCTATATAAATTTTATATATTAACCTCTTATCAGATGTATCAGCAAATATGTTCTCCCATTCAGTGGGTTGACTTTTCATTTTGATGATGGTTTCATCTGCTGTTCAAAACTTTTTAGTTTGATGTAGTTCCATTTGTTTATTTTTCTTTTGTTCCCCTTGCCTGAGGAGATATACCAGAAAAATAATATTGCTACTAGAAATGTCTGAGAATGTACTGTCTATGTTTTGTTCTATGATCTTTATGGTTTTGAGTCTAACATTTAATTCTTTAATCCATTTTGAGTTTATTTTTATGTGTGGTCTGAAAACGTGGTCTAGATTCATTTTTTTTTGCATGTATCTGTCCAATTTTCCTAACACCATTTATTGAATAGACTATCTTTAGCCCCTTACATGTTCTTGCTTTCTTTGCTGTTTTAATTATTATGGCCTTGTAGTGTAGTTTGATATCAGGTAGTGTGATTTCTCCAACTTTGTTCTTATTTCTTAAGATTGCTGTTGCTATCCTGGTTCTTTTGTGGTTCCATATAAAATTTTAGAATATGTGTTCTAGTTCTGTCAAATGCACATTGGTATCTTGATAGGACTTGCGTTGAGTCCATAGATTGCTTTGAGTAGTATGGACATTTTAATGGTGTTAATTCTTCCTCTCCATGAACATGGTATATTCTTCCAACTAATTTTATCTTCTCTAATTTCTTTCTTCAGTGTCTTATACTCTTCTGATTACTGGTCTTTTACATTCTTGGTTAAATATATTCCTAAGCATTTTATTTTTATGTTTTGAAGTGATTGTTTTTCTCTGGTAATAATGCCATGAAACTTGAAATCAATTAAAGAATGAAAATAAAAACACATGAATACATGGAGGCTAAATAACATGTTACTAGACAATGAATGGGTTAACAATGAGATCAAGGAAGAAATCAAAAGATACCGCAAAACAAATTAAAATAAAAACACAACAACCCAAAATTTGCAGGACACAGGGAAAGTAGTACTAAGAGGGAAATTCATAGCATTACAGGCCTATCTCAAGAAAAAAGAAAAAAGTTTACAATCTAACTTTACACTTATCAGAACTTGAAAAAGAACAGCAAACAAAGCCCAGAGTGAGTAGAAGGAGGGAAATAAAGATCAGAGCAGAAATAATCAAAATAGATATTAAAAAATATAAAAGATCAATGAAAACAAGAGCTTGTTCTTTGAAAAGCTAAATAAGATTGACAAATCTTTAACCAGACTAATCAAGAAAAAAAGAAAGAGGACCCAAATAAACAAAATCAGAAATGAAAGAGTAGAAGCAATAACTGATACCAAAGAAATACAAAGGATTGTATGATATATTTTCCAATTTTTAATGATCCTATCAGATATTGGGCATTGTTCATGTATTTGTTATTGCTAAAAGTAGTGATGTTGATATTTTTTAAACTTTCAATTTATTTAACAATATAAAA
>NW_006293523.1:754650-755459 GCF_000327345.1 Myotis davidii | reverse complement strand
GGAATTTCAATATTGCATCATGTTATCTAGTCCCATACGAAAGTTAGCAGAGACTTACTTATGTACTAAAATATATGCTAACAAACAATGAACATAAAAATAACTAAAATTACCATTGAATTTTAATATTCACAGTGAAATTTCTAAAGTTCCATTTAACATAGTTTCATTTTTATGTAAATAGATCTATATTTATGTATGAATTACCTAGTTTATGGGAACTCTCCTGGCATCAGTAGCACTTTAAATTACATACCATTTATGAAAGATGAGACAGTACAGTATGAGACATATTTTTCATGTTAAAAGCAAAGAAAGTTATACATTAGAATAAAAATGCCTCACTAATTATAGGTAAAAAAAGTACCTGCAACATTGCTGATGTCACTGTATAACTTTTACTGAGTTATAATGACCAGTGCAGGAAGAGAGAAGTTTTATTGGAATTTCCTATGTTTTTATTTGAATTTTCACTGTTAAGGCAATTTTGGGTTTGTAATGTATCTTATGTGTATAAATGATGACATGGTCATGAATAGTGACAACAAAACTTTGAACCTCAACAAGAAAAATATAGATTTGATCTTGGGAAATGAGAGAGCATAACCAAACATATAGAGGTCATGGGATAAATTGGAATGAGTAAAGTGGATAGGTGGATTATATACTTTCAGATTCATCTCCCTCAGAGCTCCTTCCTTACATATGAAATGATGTTGCTAAGAAAGTAGATCCTAAAAGTTCTCATCACAAGGGGAAAAAAAAATATAACTAAATCAGGAGATGGGTGTTAACTAACATTTCTCAGT
>NW_006293523.1:730076-753319 GCF_000327345.1 Myotis davidii | reverse complement strand
AGAAAGAAAGAAAGAAAGAAAGAAAGAAAGAAAGAAAGAAAGAAAGAAAGAAAGAAAGAAAGGATTGTGTCATATGTAACATTCTAATGACTTTGGAAGAATAAAGTTTAGATTAAAATTTTATTCAAAGTTTTTTAACTCTGAAATTGACAAGACAATTCTATATATCCAAAGCAAGGTTGTATTCACTCCAAACACATTTTGATACTGATTTCTTGAAGAAATTAATCTAACATTAATAAATGTTAATAAACCTATCAAAGAGAAATGAAAAGATTAAAAAAGAAGAAATAATAATGGCTGAACATGGCCCAAAAATAGCAATACAACTGCCTTTATTTTCAATATCAAACAAGATTTAAAACATTGCTCTGACTCAAATTTTCAACCTTGTGAGCTTCACAATCTTTTGAAACATTTAAAAACATTTTGATAAGTATTAAATACCAAATATGCTTATGTTTATTTAAATGGATATAAACCCTGCTAGACTTCTTTTACAATATAATGATGAACCATCTTATTCTTACTGAAAAAAAAAAATTATTGTGACCAAGTAGAGGACTAAGACATGACTAAGCAAAGGGACTTGGTTGGGTAGATTAAATTAGAAACTTGCTAATTTTAGAAATTCACCAAGATAAAAGTTAAACTAAGCATTTTTTATTGGGGCTTGGCTTTCCAGACATACTGCACATTTTCATTTATGACCCAAACATCAGCCTTTAACATGCTCATCTCTGCTGTGTCGTCCATTGCTGTATGAGACCCTGTGTACACATGTTGGTTTATCTTGGATACACAGGAAGTTGAAATTTAAAAAATTCAATAAGTAACATTTATATCATTAGGAACCAATCAAGTTCAAAAGCATTTATAGGATTTCTTGCACTCCACTTTTGTGATCTTTTAGTATAATACACTTGATCTTCACTGAAAGCATGAAAATATCATAAGATGAATTTATGGAAGAGGTGCAGAATTGCAGAGGGAGCTTGGCTTTTCATTACACATAATCTTTATGCATTCCCAAAATTTTAGGTATTTGTAAACTTGTGTTTTAAATAGCAGTATAAGGAGATTGTGGATGTATTTCGCCAGTTGCTATGACTAATATAAACCAAAAGATCATAGCATTAACATGTGCCCTTAAAATAGTGATTTATTTGAGCCACGTGACACTGTCTGTATAGGTCAGCTTTATTATCTTCTCTTACAGCTGAGGAAACAATGCATGGGAAGGTCAGAGGAACCTAAAACGTTACCAGAAGTTAGTGGGGCCAGCGAAACTTGAATGCAAAATTGTAACTTTGGTGATTTCTGCTTAATAGTCTAGGACTGGAGTATTTTAAGATGTATGTAAGTTGAGAAATGAAAAACAAACAGATGAGCTAGAATAAGGACAAAAGCATGAATGTAGTCACTCTTTGTAGTAAGTTAGTTTCTGAATTCTAACTGTATCCAAGGGAGGAAAAAAATGTTCAAAGCCACAGCCCCAGAAATTATTTTCATTCTGGTTTATAACAATGTAATAGCAAGACATTTCATTTAAAACCTGATCAGAGTTTCATTAAAAAAATTTCCCTTTCTCAATCTATTCCTCTTTCATTAAGACGGAATCTAAAGGATTCTAGACTTTAAAGTGTGTTTCTAATTCAAAAGCATTTATAGGATTTCTTGACAATTGTTTCAAGCATGGAGAAATAATAAGGCATCGGTATGTCTGCTACATAATCTTTCTCTACATATCTGCTTACCCAACCCAGAGGTTCTGAAGTCTTTTGGTTTTGTATGTTCCTTTACAAGTCTTCCTATGTTTAAATCCATCTTCTCTTAACCGAATTTTATAGTATTTGTTGGTCTATATAATTTTAATGTTGTCTTATTCCCTTTTATTCTTTTCATATTTGAAATCAAGAGCCAATGACACCTGGTTTTACCTTAAAAAATAAAAAGTTAAAAAAAACCTAAGAGATGTAAATACTGTTATTAAAACATACATATACTTCTCTCTTTATTGCTAAAAACTTTCAATTCTTCTACCCTTTCATCCTTTTTATACTGCTTTGGACTTTGTCCAAATTTCCTATATTTCTCTGAAGTATAATGCTGTATACATTACTTAACGCATGTGTCTAGTCTTGTGGAAAGTACTAAGTGTGGTGATAAAAGTGAATTGTAGGGTGTAACCCTATCACTATGATATTAACATCTGACTTTGCCATTTATATTGTTATATTATTTGGCAATTAAGGTTCCATTGATACACAAAGAGAATAAAACTAGAAAAAAACAATGCATTCAAAATTAAAAACAAAGTTAATCTGAAAAAGTATTCTTGAAAAATGAAAACTATACCTGAGGAGGCCAAATGCCAAATACTTAGATTCTGATAATATAGACAATAAGTCTAAATTTGTCATTCAAGCTTAGCAGAAATTGATTCATTATAAATACTACAAATATATTTCCTTTCCATAAGCTAGGTAAAATAGATGTTCTGTCCTCATCATTTTTTTAGTTGTAGCAAAGTTAGCAAATTATCCCTAAGTATTTAGTTTTACATTCTTCCATTGGTAATGAAGCTCTGTGTTTTGCTGGGCACTTGAACAGTCAGATTCACGATGACATTTGCCAGGACAAGAAGCAGCAGCAGCAAGAAATAGACACACGGCCAAGTTAGAGCCTATGGAATGCAATGACCACATGCCTGCCCTGCCTTTCTCCCCTTTTAGATGATGTATGTAATGCAAGGAGTGGCGATCTCAGACAGGAGATGAAGCCATGCATTGAGGATGGCAGAGTGGAAAACAGAGGGAACCAGCTTCCACAACTCCCTGAAACGACCATGTCATTCTTAGGTTACTTCCTTTTAGACTATTACATGGGAATGGGTCAATTTCTATGTTGTTTAAGCCACTGTGGGGTTTTCGTTACAGCAGCCAAACATTACTCTTAACTAACACACTCTATTTGGAAAAATAAAAAATATATTTATCCTTACATTTTAAGACTTTTAGTTTTTAATGTTATTTTTGCATTAAAAAGTTTTTTGAATAGAACTAGAATTAGTCAGGGGAACATTAATATTTATTCATTGCTGTTTGTAATTGTGTACTACACTTTTAAAGGTTTTATACTTCACTTTAAATCTAGAATAATTTAAGCATGAGCATGTAGAATTACTAGGCTCATTTCGTATCTTAATGTTTCCATGTGAATTTGGCAGACAATGTTCAATATGAAACATACTAGTTTAACTTCTGAAAACTAATTTATTTAAAAATTTCATAACACAGGTGAAAATGGAAAACCATTCCCACAGCTTAAAATATAACCATTTGAAGTGTTGCCACAGCCTTTTTGTAAGTAAAGAGTAAACAGTTATAATTTATTCTCCACAGAGATAAAAGAGTGCATTAATTTGCTATTAAAATATACATTGTGTTGACTTTATAATGAGAAATATACTCAATTCTATCATGCCCTCATAGGATTAAAGACTAGTAAATATTATTTATTCCAAGGGACCTGAAGTCCTGGAAACCCCTTGTGATTATAGGTATTTGTTTTATTGAAAGTTATTTTTTGATATATGAAAACAAAATTTATTAAATTACAGCTATGGATTTTCTCCTGCACATTAACTTTGGCTGAAGAAATGTAACACTCCACTTTGTGAGGGGCAGAGAGGGGCCTAATAGCACTGAGTCCCCTTTGATGTAATTGGTTGACTGTTCCATTAAAATAAAATTTAAAGATAGTATTTTATTTAAAAAATTAAAATATTTAACAATGAAACATGTAGGTATAATTTCCTTATTATTTCAATTTTCTTTTTTTGTCAATTTTGTTAATTTTGTACATCCAGCAACACCAGATGTACAAAAAACATTCAAAATTCATGTTCTCCCCATAAAATATCCAACCCTTGTTCCTAAAGCAATTTTATGTTTTTATATTCAATGCATTTGCATTGTATCATTTTGCAATGCTACTGATTTTTTTAATGTACATTGGTTAGTTTTGAATTTAATACACATAATCTACCTTGAAATGTGGTTAGTGAGAATACTCAGATTTTCATTTCTAGACTTACAAACCATCACAAAATTTTTTAAAGTTTGAGTGTTAATTTAAAAAATGATCAATATTTGCAAATACATTTGCTAATATTTCTGAACACTCTTAAAACAATTCTCCACATTAAATATACTCTAGAATATTCTCTGTAAATTAATGTGGACCAGGAGCTGATTCTTTTTTGATAGTTTGTATGCCAAGAGATAATCGACAGCATGTAGTCATTAATAGAGGTCTTTATTTGAATCAAACAAGTAATAAAAAAGCCACCTAACAGAATGAGGTCATAAAGAACGGATTCTAGCCAATGAGTCTGCTGGTGTAGACAGAGGAATGCATTCTCAGTGGAATCTACAGGGCTCAGTGGTGATTATTCCTCACCTGCTGTGCTACTCATGTCTGAATCTCTCTCTCTCTCTCTCTCTCTCTCCTCTGTCTTGTGCACACACACACTTGTTATTTACTGAGTTCCAGTTGTGTGTCAGTTTCTATTGTTAAGAACTAGGGATATAAACTAAAGAAGGAGCCCTACTTTAAAAAATTTTAAATTTAATAATGATAAGAGGATGACAGATTACAGTGTGTTGTGGAAAGTATGTATGCATTATTTCCCTACTCTTGTATTTTGCTTGCTTCTCTTATTAGGACCTTGGCATCACCAGAAAACTCTTGTAGCATTATTTGGCTCTGATGTCATTCTCCATAATAGCTAATAATTACACCTATCATTTACTGACTATGTATTAGATGACAAGCACTGTTCTAAGCATTTTAAAGTCATTAATTCATTAAATTATTATAACAACCTTAATAGGTAGCTACTATTATGATCCCCATTTTTCAGATGAGGTAACTGAGGCTCAGGACGGTGAAGTAAATTGTTCAGTGCCAAGCAAGTAATAATGAGAGGGGAAGTCAGGATTTGTATTCAGGCAGGCTGGCCCGAGCTTCCTCCATTAACTGTTACCTTCCACTTCCCTACCAAGACAGAACTCTCATTTAGCTCATGGACAGAACTACTGCTCATTTGTTGTTTTTTATGATGGTGATCTGAGTGCTGATGTTACACAGCTCTAAATTGAATGTAACAGCAAAAAGTCACAAAGCTTCAGATGTTGGTTAAGTATCTAAGCAATATTTCCATATTTTCCTATACATTCTTTTTGGAAAAAAAAGAAGCGCAAAGCCTAGAAAACCTAAATATTTCATTAAACATTTTATAGAGAAGTTGGAACAATCATAAACAATATAATTGGATAATTTTTCTCTTCCTCATCTATCTCTGATGACTAGTGTGCTCCCAGCTCAGCAAGAACACATTAAGCCAAATAGAAAAGGAACCCGGTACCCGTGAGATTCATTCCCAACTAACACTTGTGGAGATCTGCGTTTCTGTTGCTGATGAATGTGTTGGATATGCACACTGCACATCCCTGGCCAACTGGCTGCCTGAGATCTGAGCTGATCAGTGAATTCTTTTGGTTCATAGTCATTGCTTTATTTCACTTTTTCCAATTTCTTTACATGTTATCTCTTCTAATTCTTAATGAACCTCTGGTAAATGAGAACTTGATCAATGGAATATTTCAAAGCATATTCAATGACACTGCAACTTATTTTCCATTCTTTTTAAAATGGTGGATTGAATGGTTTAAAAACTCTAACTCTGGAAGCCAAAGAAATATGGGATATCATGTAACATACCCTTTTCATGCATATTTGAGTTTGGGAAGATGTAAAAGAGTACAACATCAAGATTGAAACCTGATGTAAGCTATGGGCTTTGGGTAATAATGATGTGTCAATGTTAGTTCATCGACTATAATGAAAGTACCACTATGATGGAGGATGCTAATAATAGGGGAAGCTATTCATTTGTAGGGTTTGAGGTATATTGGAAATATCTGTACCTTCTATTCAGTTTTAGCTATTAAAAATAAAGTCTATTTTTAAATTTTTTTTTTTTACATTCAATATTATTTTGTATTAGTTTCAGCCATACTGCCTAGTGGTGAGACAATCATATACTTAACAGTGTTCCCCCTGAAACTTCCAAAACCTAGCTGGCAGCATACATAGCTATTACAATATATTGACTGTATTCCCTACGCTGGCCTTTACATTGCTGGGACTATTTTGTAACTGCCAACTTGTACTTCTCAATCCCTGGACCTTTATTACCCAGTTATCCAACCTCCCTTCCCTCTCGCAACCATCAGTCTGTTCTCTGTATCTAAGAGTCTGTTTTGTTTATTTGTTTATATTGTTCTTTAGATTCCACATATAAGTGAAATCATATGGGATTTGTCTTTCTCTGACATATTTCACTTAGCCTAATGCCCTCTAGGCCCATCCATGCTGTCACAAATTGACCCTAACAGCAGAACGACTGAAAATGACTGGTCACTATGACACACACTGACCACCAGAGGGAAGACGCTCAATGCAGGACCTGCCCCCTGGTGGTCAGTGCGCTCCCACAGGGGGAGCTCTGTTCAGCCACAAGCCAGGCTGATGCCTGCCAGCACAGCGGTGGTGGTGGGAGCCTCTCCTGCTTCCTCAGCAGCACTAAGGATGTCCGACAGCAGCTTAGGCCTGCTCCCCACTGGCAATTGTACATCCCCCGAGGGCTCCTGGGCTTCCAGAGGGATGTCTGACTGCCATCTTAGGCCTGTTCCCCCAGGGAGTGGGCCTAAGTCCACAGGTGGACATCCCCCGAGGGTTCCCAGACTGCAAAAGGGCACAGCTGGGCTGAGGGACCCCTCCGAGTGCACAAATTTTTGTGCACCGGACCTCTAGTACATTTTATAAACAAGCTACACTAAATTTATAAAAATATTTTTTCTTTCTTCAATAATAAATTAATTGTAGCTTACTATAACTTGTTAACTTTTGACTCTTTTCCAACTTTACTGAGCTTAAAAAAGAAGACATATTGTACTGCTATTCAAAAATATTTTTCTTTATATACTTATTCTATAAGCTTTTTTCTATTTAAATTTTTAAATTTATTTTTTATCTTTTTTAAAAAAACTATGACACAACACACACATCTGTCCCAGTGGGAGGTGTTCAGGGCAGTAACACACAGGGAGCTGTCATCTGTGTTAGCAGTGCCTTCCTCCGGAACTCCTCCTGAGGGACCTGCCTGAGGCTCTTCTTGAGGAGGTGTCACTCTTTTTAGAAATATGTCCATGGTGGTTTTCTTGTTTTTTTTTGTCATGATGGATGTAAGCAGATAATGCTTCATTAAAATTTCTCTCTATTAATGAAAACCTTTAGATGTTGGGATTCATATTTGTAAGCATGTGAAGGAACTTGAAGTCTGTGACAGCTTCTGCTAATCCTTTCTCTGTGGATTTTGTAAGTGTTCTTTTTCTTCTGCATTTCCTTTTCAATGAAATTAGGGAAACAAGTAGAAAATAAACAAACTCTGAAATAAGAAAACCTGGGCTCAACATTTAACTCTTCTGAGTAGCTGTATTTTTAGTCCTCACCCAAGGATATGTTTATTGACTTTGGAGAAAAGGGAGAGAGAGAAAGAGGAAGAAATGTTGATGTGAGGATGTGAGAAAGAAACATTGATCACTTGCCTCCCATACATGCCTTGACTAGGAATTGAGCCTGCAATCTGAGTGTGTTTTCTGACTGAGAACGGAACCCACTACCTTTTGGTGTGTAGAATGACACTCTAACCAACAGAGTCACCCAGGCAGAGCCTAAGTGTTTCTGTAATAAATGAAAATCTTTTTCTTTTCCGGGGGTAACTTTTTAAATTTTTGACAAGAGATTTTTTTTGTGATGTACAGGTTGGGATCCAGAATTTACTATTCTATGTTATCTTTAAGCTTTCTTCCAGCCTAATAATTCCTGTTTCTAAGTATTTTATTTATGCACTAACTGTGATCCTATCTTTCTTCTAGGTACTGTAATAGAGTACAAGCCCAACATCAATAGGTTCTATCTCCTGCTAAAGTAAAGTTCCAACTTTGTTCGCAAGCCATAAGCTCTCATCTCTTCTTATTGAAAGTAGTTAGGTGCATTATAAACATACCACTTATATAGGACAGTTGACCAAGACAATATTCTGGAAATCTGAAAACTGACATTAAGCTTATGAATAATACAGTTACAATGTTCTTTTTCCCTCTGAGCTGAGGATTGATTTGTAAGAGTTATTTCTTCTCACCTTTGTAATGTCATCATATCCTTTATTTATGTTTTTCCCACTTACTCTTTTATCCCTCAGAAACAATCAGGAATTGAACCTATCTAGCTGTATAAACACAGGCACTAGTGTCCACCAGGTTTGAGTGTGTTCTGGAAAGAGAATTGCCCTCTCAATGGCTCTCTCAAACTGATTTCCACCTGTTAGGCAGCATGTGCCTGCAGTGTGTGGTTGAGCTAATGGAGGTGGGAAATTTCCAGATTCTAAGTGGATGTTTAATCCTATTTTAGTGTGGAGAATTTTCTACTCATTGATAATTTAGGCAGATGGCTTTCCCAGAGCAGTCAGAACACAGTTCTTTCATAACAGGCTACTGAAACTAGCAAAAATTCTAAGAAAGAAAAATAAAACCCACAAATCAACGCAGTCACACCTCCAAGTCACTCTAATTAAGAAATAGTTCTTGTGACTTACCCTAACATGGAACCACTATATCATATAAGCTCAGGTAAGGGCAAAGAAATGTGAGGTAAACTATTTGAATGAGGTACACATTTTCCCTCAAGAACAGAGTGTGTTCTATGACACAGGTGTTTCAGTAATTGCAGTACATTAGGAATATATCATGTTTAACAGACCTTGTACACACATTTCCACCTGTGAGAGGTGGTGGTCCAATTTCAAGACTTCAGGCTGAGTATCAGATATACATAAGTCCACGTTGTTTAATAAGGCTCAGCAGGCTAAACGAGTCCTGTGACGGTCTCCTCCATGCTCTGCTATTGATTAGTTGAGTGATGGAGGTAAATCACTTGGCCTTAGCATGTCTACATTTCCTCATGTACAAGAGCTTAATGTTACAGAAAAGTTTTGCAAACTCTTTATGAGATGTAAAACTTTGATTCTCTCTCAACCCAATAAAAATTAAAAATGTAAATATAAACTCTTGATTCCAGAAAGAATGTCTGGGTGATTAACTTTTGACTCAATATTTTAAAGGAGCGTGTGCCTTCAGTGTGTGTAATGCTGCGATCTTAGCTGAATTCCTGTAGAAACCCTCAATTCCGGTTATTTTACCAGAAGTCAAATGCAAATGAGACACTCATGATATGCCCTTAGATAGTACAGTATCATAGTATAGGACATTATCGGTTTACAAAATATAACTTGCCAGCTTTATGAAATGTTTTAAAAGCAACTTATAGAGAATAAAATATATAAGATAATAAGTTCAAAATCACATTAAAGGAAGAAAAGAAGTATACCAAAATTATACTTTGTAAAAATCATTATGCTTAACTTTGCTTTTCTTGGCAACTAAGGCAAGAAGTACTGAAAGCGGTCATGTGGTTCTCGTTGCCAAACAAAGGAAAAATAGTGCTTCTACAAGTAAAGTAAACGCATTATCATGGTTCAGGTTTGTCATTTCATTGTGTTCTTACACAAGAAACATTAAAAGCATTTTTTCTGCAAAATTCTCTTGATTTACAATGTAATTGAAATCTATATATTTTGTGACAAATTGAAAAACTGGCCTTAATTTCACACCTCTTTTAAAATACCTGCCTTTTGCCGTATAATTTTGAAGTGCCCACCTATTCTAACTCTGGCATCAGCCAGAGATTGCTTCAGCCATAAGATTTAGCAATTGCAATGCACAAAGATAATTAACAAGTGTTTGTGCAATTGTGCCAATGCCATGACTAGATGAGAGATATGAAGAGCAGACCCATTGCCCCAGTCTCCACAGCCAGGCTCTCTGAGATGAGCCACAAGATAACCAACCCTGGGCCTTTCTCAGGGCATAGGCAGCATCAGTGGAGCTGCCTAGTCAACCTAGTGGAATGTTTAACTCCTAGAGTGCCGGGAAGCACAATGCGCTCCTCCTGTCTTTCCCCAAAAGTGCCAGGAGTGCTATCGCGCTCCTCCTGCAGTGTCACTATTAGATGCTAGTAGTTCACTCTTTATTGACAGATGGCACCTAAGTGCAGATTACTTATGATGTCGAATGTTTGTAGTTCTAAAATTGACCACTGGCATTTATCTGCCTTAATTTTTATAGGTACTATGATTTTATGAAGTTTACTCAGATTTTGTAGCCTTAAATCGTCGAAATGGCATCCAGTTCTAAGTCTGCTTTTATTAGTGATGATGATATTGCTAAATATGTCAATTCTTGCTGTGAAGATGACGACTTTGTGGAAGATATTGGAGAGGGTGTCCCCCTATTTTAACATTATATGTTTTGTTCAATTTTTTTTTCTACTAGTATTTTATAATACAACCAGCAAACAATATATGTCAAAGATGAAAAAAAAATGTAGTAAAGGTTTCCTTAAGTTTTTGAATATGTAACTTCATTTACTTGCAATTCATATTTTTTTTCCTAGACTGCTGTAAAATCAGCAAAAATGTCTTGGCAATTTTAGCATAGTTCCTAGGATATTGGTTGGCACTCAAAGGGTTAGGCTCACTACTGTATGACCCTGGTGCTTCTGTGGGGGCTGACTGGGCAGCAAGCACTAACTGATGTATATCTGAGGTATGCTTTCCCCATAATCATGGGCTCAAAACTTCATTTTTAAATTTATAAAAATAACTTAAGCACATTTGTACTTCAAATATTAATGCTGCCCTTGATCATTGAAATGAGCTACCAGCAGGACCACTTGGCTTTTGAGTTATTTTTCTGGCTTATGATGAGTTTGCGCTCATTTATGCAGACCAGGCCAGTCTAGGAGATGACACCAGTCTAGGAGATGCGGACTGCAATGGGAACAGTCCGATTTCCCTATTTCTTTAAAGTATCACCTACAATGTGCTGACTGTTACTGCTTTTTTCATTCCAGACTAAGGTATTCCTTAAGGAATTGGAGGTGCGTCTTGGATCATCTCTCAGGTAAATTAAATTTATATAGAGTCTATTGAAGAGACTCTGTAATCATTTACACATTCATACACCACACTTTTCTTTCATGAGGAGCACAAATGAAGATACTTTGACCAAAGGCAGAGACCTGGCTAAAGGGTCTGCTATTAAGCCTACCTCATTCTGGCCACTTTCCTGTTTAGTAGATATGACCAAGGGGAATAATGGTTACCATTTGGAGATATAACATAAAGGGGATTCTGTTTTGGGAGGTATTTTGAAAATGATTTTTGCTTCCCAAAGGTTTTCCTGCCAAGGCACACACAGAAGATTATATTATTTGTTCAGGGTACAGAGAAATCTGTTGACATGTTTAGGCCACTTGTCCACAGGATCAGGAGACCCCAAGCCCCATCCTGCCACCTTTGGGGATGAAGAGAAGCATACATAGTTTAGATGTCACCTGTTTGCCTAATTATGGTTGAGAACCTTGGGAAAAGATGACACCAATGACCTTCTTGACTTCCATGTTCTGTGACCCAAGACTCTCTTGTGGTTAATGGGGAGATAAAGTGTAGAGAAAAGTTCGTAACACTGGTAGCTTTGGCTCCTACCAAAATGACCAAAAGAGTCTTTGATAAATTTTTTAACCTTGTTTGTTTTAGGTTTTCATCTGAACAGTGGGAGAGCTAGAAAAAATTGCTGTTTAATTTTCTTCTTTATGTTAAATGTTATAATATAAGCATGTATATTAATGCCTAAATATTGCTGGCTAGGTTTATGTGTTTTGGGAGTGGATAGAAAGAAAATGACCAAATATTCCGTAATATATCTAATAAATGATTATATAATATCACCATCTTAACTCATTAGACATACTGTGCTTAGTTCATAGATGATGAACCTATGATTAGACACTAAGTTTCTACAGCTTGCTGAAGTCAGAATAAAGTAATTTTTGAGGAACAAAACAAATTATCATTTTCTAAATGTAACTATGATCAAATTTATTTATCTTATCATTACTTCAATTCATAAATGTAAATATTGAATTAAATTGACTATTTCAGATTGTATGAGGTTTAAATTATGCAAAAACATAAATATGCCACATCTCAATATATTTTATATTGATGGATATATATATTAAGTAACATGGTGCTTTTTAAAAGTAGTCACTATGGAGATTATGGAGCATGTAAGTTGATAATCATGTGCATATGTGCTTGCATTTGTGTTTTTATAACATGAGCATTTTGTTAGGAACTTGGACTCTGCCTTGACCTTGAACTTTAAAGAACTACAAGACTGGACTAATGTGTGCTGGTTTTAGAAGAGCACTAACTCTTATAAAGTTAAATTCTTAAAATAAATGCTCAGAGCCCATGTTGATCCAAGCACTTTGCTATGTAATAGCAGCATTATAAACAGAAATATTCTCTGTCCTCAAAATATCCACTTATTAATTCATTCACTCATTTAGTCATCCTTGTCTACCTCTAACTTACCTTTCCCAAAGACTTAGAATGATGGCTGATGCAAATGCAAGTCAGTAGGATGAAATCTTATTTCTGGGTGTGGACATACAAGTTTACCTCTTTGCAGCCACTCTGTCTTTCTCCATAATGTACAGAACCTTGACTTTATTCTATTAGAAATGCTTCATTTTCCCTGCAGCTTGTGGTGATCCTATGACTCAGCTCCAGTTGATGAGATGTAAATGGAATGGGTAGACCTCAACTGTGTAGAGCTTCTGGAAAGTATATTTTTCCTGATAAAGAGACAGAAGCAAAATACACACATACACCTTTTTACTATTACAACTTTTCTTTCTTTCTTCTTGGAATGCAGCTACAGTTCCTGGAAATGAAGCAGCTATATTGTGAGCAGGAGGGCAAAAGCCACAAGCTAAAGATGGTAGATGAGGATGTTAAAAAGGACTGGAGACTTTGAGAAACTTGCAAGTATCTCTGAGCAATTGGCTGACCATATCTATATATCTCTGATGTCAAAAATATTATAGCATTACATTCCTCACGAACTTTTCTTTCATCAGGATACACTTTAGATTTCCTGGTCTAGTCCCCCCTTTCTTTTGGTTTATGTAACCTTTTTCCCAAAGAATTAAAAAAATGAGTGGGCATTTTCTGTAGAATGCAAATATTAAAAGAAATCATTAATGTGAAGAAATGTTATTATATAGACTTGCCTAAGACTGGTGTTATGATGGAAAGAAAAATTAAAGTTTCTAATCATCTATCTGATGACACCATCCTACATACTAAAAGGCTAGTATGTAAATCAACCAAAAGGTGGAATGACCCGTAGCAATGCTGCATATTTACCACCAGGGGGCAGATGCCCAACACAGGAGCTGTCCCCTCTAGGTCAGTGCTCTCCCACAAGGGGAGTGCCCCTCAGCCAGAAGCCCTGAGCTAGGCTCAGGGCTGGCGAGTGCAGTGGAGGTATCCGGAGCCTCTCCCGCCTCCGCAGCAGCACTAAGGATGTCTGACTGCCGGCTCAGGGAGGACGCCTAAGTCATCAGTTGGACATCCCCCGAGGGCTCCTTGACTGTGAAAGGCCACAGGCCGGGCTGAGAGACACCCCCCAGCCCCCCTTTCCTCTCCCACACACACAGTGCACGAATCTTGTTCACCGAACCTCTAGTATATTCATGATATAAATAAATACATTGTAGAAAGAAAGGTCAATATGATTCCCATATTAGTTAAAATTCATATTTCCCTTAATGTTAAGATGTAAGCCAGCTTTGCTGTCATTATTATCAAAAGGAAGGAGTGCGTTTTCTCTTGGCCTATCTTTTTTCATAACTCTGTACTGATCACAGTGAAAAGAAGTAAAAGCATAAGTAAAACATACCCTCATACAAATATCTCAGTAACTAAATGAGAATGTCAAACATGTTGTTTTATCTTCAAAATGGCTATGTCATCTTTCCCTTGAGTAATTAAACAATTTCACATATAGAAACCTGCTTCTGATTTATTTATTGAATATTATAAATTTTAATGGAATCCTATTGCCTATATCTTTAGAAAGACAATATGTAATTTGGTAAAACTGATATTTTGGACCCAGAGGGTCCTTGGCTCAAACTCTCTAAGTGTATACTTTCATATGTTATTGGTTAGCATGCTCTAATTTTCTTTTTAAAACTGATCTTATGGTGACCCAAAGGCTTTTTCTTGTTTTTCTAGTAACATAAAGAGCAGGTGAGTGGAACAAATACGTGAGATGGAGGAATAAGTTGCAAGCCTTTTCTGCATTTGGATAAAATAGAATGTTTTTTAGGATTTTCTTTTCATCATGCTCTGTCAGAACCTGAAAATTTTAACTTTCAGGATCTGGGAAAAATGTATTTTAATTTAGTTAGTTAATGATTCCGTAGTTTTTCACCATATTCCATATTTTGGGGGGGGACACTGTAATGTCACAATTATCTAAAGAGAGTTTAGGAAGAGATTCTTAAAAAATAAAAAAGAAGCTATTAGCATAAATAAACATTCAAAGAAACTTAGACATTCAAATTTTTCTTTACCAACTAGCCAAAACAGTGTGTTTTAAAAGAAGTCCAAATATTTACAGTAAGTTTTCCTTAAATTATTTTAATACTTCTTGTTGTGGGTTGTGTGTGTGTGTGGAAACAATTATCATGTTAGCACATGATTCATAGCATATATGTTTGCAAATACCTTCAATACTTATATGTTATTTCTTCCGTATGAGGTTTAACATTCCAGACTGTTTAAAAATATATAAAAGAAGTAATAGGAAAAACATATGTTCACACACCTTGCTTTGCATAACAATTTATTAAAGTAAAAGAAATATAAGCAAATAGGATCAACCTGGCTAGTGCTAATTATTATTTTGTGTGCACCAGTCAACCACAAGAGAAAAATAGTTGAATATTTAGATTGGCAGTTTTAATGCTGCAAGATAGATAGTTAGTGGGGAAAACACCTGTTGCTAATGTTTTCAATTAATGTAACTTTACAGTAGATCTTTATGAGTCCAAACATCACACCTTTATATTGCCTTATGCGTCCTTAACACCACAAAACCAAAGATAGCATTAACTTTGATTTACAAGTTCTTCTATAATGCTTCAAATAGACGTTTTTCAACTTTTCTTTCCTTATTTCGCCTACTCTTAGTCATTCCTTCTCCCTTCTTCTCTGTCCTCTTTCTTTCTCACCTGCCTCCTCTGCTTCACTCCTTCCCACCCTCCACCATCCCTCCTTCCTTTATTTTTCTCCTTCCTTTTTATTTTAAGCATACTACTCAGGCCAAGTTAAATTTTTATTTTTATATCTTAAAGGTAATATAATGATTCATGTCATTTATTACCTCATAACAAGTAAACTCTTTTCAACATTTTTATATCAAAAGGAGGTTATATTTTGTTCTGATAGATTTATGTGTTCCTCATAACATAAAATTGGCTATAGAGAGGACAGTTTAATAAAAAATGGAATTTTACAATTTAATTGGTTAATTTATTTAATTTTTCTGTCTTTATATTTTGTAGTCAGGAACTTAGGAGAAAAATGATATCTGCTGAATAAAAATTCAAAAGACATGTTTATGTAGATATTAAAATATATTACCAGATAATTGGAAATATTCCTGTAAATAAAAAGAAAAAAATGTGAAAATTGATTCAATATAATGTTTAAGTGAACATTTTGATGTTTTTATGACTCAGCCTCTAAGACTAGTAGTGTAATGCCAAAGGGAAGTAAAGTAATTATCTCCTCAATTGTGACTGTACCCCAAACCCAAATTTTTGAGTTTGGTTATTTAAGTTCAAACAGTTTTGTTTTGCATGGGCTCTAGCAGGAACCCAGTGATAGTCCTTTTTTATAGAATGGGTACCCCTTGCCCTCTTTTTTCATTTTTGAATGTAACAGCATTGAGATTTTTGAAGCTGGTGAATAATTGCTGCTCTTGACCTATGAGTTCTATGGGATAAGCTTTCCTGGGATCTTATGTGGGGTATAAAGCCTAATCCCACAACCACAGGTGCTATACACCTCCTTCTCAGTTCCAAGAGCAAACAACAACTGCAGGCTGGCACTGCATGGCGAAATGTGGAAGTTTCATTCAGGCTCAGAAAGAGCACTTTCAGAGGAGGTAGTTTAATAAAATGTTGAGAGCAAAAGGATGAAAATGAACAGACATGGATGATAGCTAAAATTAAAGATAAAAAATTAATAGAGCTTAATGATTACTCAAAACCCGAGGCACAGGTTCATATGTACTCACTCATTGGCAAGAATCTAAATATTTAAATACTTTTGTATAAATAGTCTGCTCCAGTTAACAAGGTGCAGTGAAAGAAATGCATAGAATCAACCAAATCATAACTACTCTGGCTTAGAAACTGGGCTAGAATACCCATGAGAACAGCGTAACATGCTAATTAGACCAGATGTCCTTCTGGATGAAGCCGGGGCTGTGAGGGAAGCCTGGGTCCTGGGTGTCAGAGGGAATCTGGTGCCGGCAGTCGGGAGAAAGAAGTCCTACTCTTGCACGAATTTCATGCATCGGGCCTCTAGTAAATGAATAAAGAAATGGTACATATATATATATAATGGAATGTTACTCAGTCATAAAGAAGAATGCAATCATATCATTTGTGATAACATGGATAGATGGACCTAGAGGGTATTATGCTCAGTGAAATAAGTCAGACAAAGACAAATACCATATTATTTCACTTTTATGTGCCTCCTAAAAGACAAAATAAGTGAAAAAAAACAAAATCAAATAGAAACACACACATAGATAAAGGAAACAAACTGGTAGTTGCAAGAGAGGGGAGGAGTTGGGGGGTTGCAGTTGGTGAAATCCATAAAGCAATTAAAAATAACAAGCTTTTAGTTATAAAAAATAAATAAGACAAGTCAAAGTAATGTATAGCATAATGAATATAGTCATTAATGTTGCAATAACTTTGAATGCTGACAAATGTTAACTAGAATTATGGGGATCATTTTTAAATGTATATAAATATGGAATCAAAGTATAATATATATTTGAAATAAATAAGATTTTATATCAAGTATGTGTCAATAAAAAAACCAACCATTTTGTAATTTTCATAGGAAATTTAAGTAAATATATCTTACTTCTTAAATAAAAGTTGCTGGGGAAACTGGAAAGCCACATGCAATAGAGTGAAACTAGACTGTTATTAGGCACCATACATAACAATCAACACAAAATGGATCAAAGATCTAACTAAAAATAAGACCCCCAAATAATAAAATATATAGAAGAAAACATAGGTATTAAATTTATAGACCTTGGTCTCATAGATGATTTTATAAATTTAGCCCCAAAGGCAAGGGAAGTAAAGGTAAAAAATAAATGAATATATCAAACTAAAAAGCTTTGCACAGAGCTGATTCTCACAGCCAATTGGCCTGGAGGTCAAATCCCTCCCAGTGTTACCTACAACAATCAAGGCTTAGCTTCAACAAGACTGCACACAAAGACCACAAGGGGGTGCACCAAGAGTGTCTACCTCAGGTAATTGGGACACTTGGCACAGAAAGCCACTCTATCGACACAGCAAAGCATAAAAAATGCCGAGACAAAGAAACAGGATACAAATGACAGAAATGGAGGAAAGCAGGATGCTGGATATAGAATTCAAAACCACAGTTTTGAGGTCTTTCAAGAGTCTTCTAGAGACTGCCGATAAACTTAATGAGATGTACAAGAAATCTAATGAGACCCTCGATGTTGTGATAAAGGACCTACTAGAAATTAAGCATACACTGACTGAAATAAAGAATTTATACAGACTCCGAACAGCAGACCAGAGGATTGCAAGATTCAAGGTAAAGATTGGAAATGCAAAGAAGCAAAAAACACCCAATCAGAAAAGAAAAATGAAAAAAGAATCTGAAAATACGAAGATAGTGTAAGGAGACTCTGGGACAGCTTCAAGAGTACCAACATCCGAAATATAGGGGTGCCAGAAGATGAGAGAGAGCAAGATACTGAAAACCTATTTGAAGAAATAATGACAGAAAACTTCCCCTACCTGGTGAAAGAAATAGACTTACAGGTCCAGGAAGCACAGAGAACCCCAATCAAAAGGAATCCAAAGAGGACCACACCAAGACACATCATTTACAAATTATGAACAACAAATACACATCTATCAACAAGTGAATCTAAGAATCAAGTGAATAAATAATCTGAGAACAGAAAAAAAATAAAAATAAAAAGCTTTGCACAGCAAAAAGAAACCATCAACAAAACAAAAAATCAACCAACTGAATGAAGATATTTACAATCAATTCCTCAGATAATGGGATAATATCCAAAATATATAAATAACTTATGCAACTCAACATAAAAAAATCAATTAAAAAAATGGTCAGAGGGCCAGGTCTGTGTGGCTCAGTGGTTGAGTATTGACCCATACATCAAAAGGTTCCCGGTTCGATTCCCTGTCAGGGCACATGCCTGGGTTTTGGGCTCAATCCCTGTCAGGGCACATGCCTGGGGGCATGCAGGAAATGATTGATGTTTTTCTCTATCCTCCATTCTTCTCTTTCTAAAATCAATAAAAACATATATATTTTTAAAAATCAGCAAAGGACATTAACAGACATTTTTCACAAGAAGGCATACGAATGGCCAATTGGTATGAAAAGATTCTTAGCTATAAGGCAAATGCAAATCAAAATCACAATGAAATGCCATCTTACACTTGCTAGAATGTTTATTATCAACAAAACAAGAAATAACAAGTGTTGGGAGAGGTTGTGGAGAGAAGGGAAAGCTCATAAATGATGGCGGGAATGTAAACTGGTACAGCCACTTTGGAAAACAGTATGGAGGTTCCTCAAAAACTGAAGAGAAGAACTGCAGTATGATCCAGCAATCCCTTTGTTGGGTATCTATTTACCTGCATATATGCCATAATAAAGCTTAATTTATACATTAGGCACAATAAGAGAATAACAACAAAACCTAATAATGAAAAGGAATAATTATGACAATTAACTGTAGTTAAAGTAATGTAAATGTGCTCTTTCTTTCAAAATTATATGCACTTTTCTTCCTGTAATGATGTGAGATGATAAAATACCTACATGAGATGAAGTAAGGTGAATGACATAGGCACTGTAATGCAGCATTAGGCTACTATTGATCTTCTGAAAACACATCGGAGGGAGAATAATGTGTTTTGTGTATTTTCAGATCATTGAACCATATGATGTGGATAGTTGGATGTTAGGAGCAGACAGTGTAGATTTATTTTTTCCCCAGAAACCATTTGTGAGACATTGTAATCCAAAGTTGTTGTAAAACTCACCAAAGTGTTGCTGTAGAGGTTGTAATCCTGTACTGAACATTTAGGTGTCTTTATGCCATATTCCATATTTTTTTATAAAATTAGAATTATTTAACCACAAGCACTGTAACTTCAGGACATTTGATCTGATAACCATGACAGCTACCAAGTGACTAATGAAGAAGTGGGAGAGTATACAGTGTGAGATGCTGGCCAAAGGGGTTGGGTAAGACAGAGAAAGAAGGCATGAGATTTCATTGCACTGCTCAGAAAGGTAGGCAATTTAAAACATATGAATTTTTTATTTCTGGAATCTCCCATTTAATATTTTCTGATGCAGTTCACCTTGTGTAATCAAAACTGCAGGTAAAGGGGAACTATTTTAATGTTAAAATTTTTATTTCAATCATTAACCCTTCCATCCTTATACTTTAAAATTAATTCCTTTATCTTTTTCCCCAAATTTAATTTATTTAATCTTTAAAGGTAAGTCTATTGAGACAAATTCTTTTTGTTTTGGTCTTTCTTCCTCTTCATTCCTGAGCAATAATTTTTCCAAATATAGAATTCATAGTTGACAGTAATTTTTTTTCAATACTTGAAAAATATTTTGCTCCTTTCTTCTGGCCTCTATGGTTTCAGATGTGAAATATAATATATTACATAGACATTATTTTTCTCTGGCTGCTTTTAAGAGTTTTTTTCTTTATCTTTGGTCTTCAAACTTTAATTATAATGTCTTTATGTATATTTATTTGGATTTAGTCTATTTGGAGTTTGCTCGTTTTCTTGGATTTGAATGTTGTGTCTTTTGCCAGATTTGGGAAATTGTCAGTGATTATTTCTTCAAACACTTATTTGGCCCTATTCTCTTTCTAGGACTCTGATAGTACACATGTTAAATCTTTCATTATTGTAACACAGGTTCCTGAGACTCTGTTCATGTCTTTACACTTTATTTAATTTCTGTCATTTAAATTGACTAAATTCTATTGCTCTATACTCACATTTACTGATGCTATCCTTTGCATCTCCATATTGAGACAGACCATTTAGTGAGGGTTATTTGGGTTTTCTTTTTAATTTCTGTTATTGTATTTTTCAATTCTATAGTTTACAATTGTGTTTTTTTTATAATTTTTACTTCTTTTCTGAGTTTTCATTTCAAGACGGTGTGTAATTCATTGTTGAAGCATTTTGATGTCAGCTGCTTTAAAGTGCTTGTCAGATAGCTCCAACACCTGATTTATATCAGTATTGGTGTCAGTTGAAAGTCTTATCATATTCAAGTTGTGATTGTCTTGGTTTTTGTATGACATCTGTTTTTTAATTGTATTCTGTCACTTTATCTATTATGTTGGGAGACTCTGGGTTCTGCTCAAATATCTTATTTTAGCAAACAGTCACCACGTTTACATTTAGCACACGGATCTTGCCCTAGTTTTGTAGGCTGTGGTTCCAATGGAAGTTTACATTTTGGAGTGTTTGTGGTGCTATTTTGGCCTGCTTGGTTTACCTGGTATTGTTGTGGCTCCTGCTGGTCTCTGCTGAGACTGTCTGAAGAGTTTTACCTAGCCCGAAGGAAAGAATATGTAGAATTTCCATACAGGTGTGCCTCTCTGCTACCTTGCTTTGGTGTCTCTTGGCAGAGGAGGAAAGTTTTTTTTTATTATTATTTTAAAATATATTTCCTTATTGATTTCTGAGAGGAAGGGAGAAGGAGAGAGAGAAATAGAAACATCAGTGATGAGAGAGAATCATTGATCGGCTGCCTCCTGCACGCCCCCTACTGGGGGTTGAGCCCACAACCCAGGCATGTGCCCTTGGCCAGAATCGAACCTGGGACCCTTCAGTCAGCAGGCTGATGCTCTATCCGCTGAGCCAACCTGGCTAGGGCAGAGGAGGGAAGTTTGGACCCCCAGGGAAAAGCAGGCTTCGTAAATGAGGCTACCTGCTATAGCTGGGTCTTTTCTGCTATTTCTGCTCTCTCATCTTGGTTTGTTATCTTGTAAGTGGAGACAGGGAGTCTCAAACTTGGCAGCAAAGAGAGAGCCTCCCTAGACACTTATTTCTGGCAGGGCGCCCAATCAATCTTCCTTGCTGGTGGTGAGGTAGGGCTTGTTTGATGTTGTCTGAGGAACTTCCATTTGAGTTAGGGGAGGAGTAAGTCTAATTGGGATGCTTTCTATTGCTAGGTTTGGAGAAAAGAAAAGACATATCTGGGTGAGGGACAATGACACCCCACTATCCCATTCCTCCAACTCTAAGGTCCCAAAACAAGTCACCTTTCACAGTTTTTCTTTGATTGTCATTTGTACCATTGCCAGAGTTCATAATTGTGCTTTGTGGAGAAGGACAAGAGAAAATGGGTCTATGACACTTTGTCCCTGACATTTTTATTTTTTTATTTAAAAAGAAAGACTTTTCTTGAGAAGTTTTAGATTTACAGAAAATCTCTGAGTCTAAAGTAGACAGACCTGCGTATACCCCCTCACTCCCCATCACTTCCCCCTAATATTGAGATCTTGCATTAGTGTTGTACACTTGATGAGCCAACATTGATACATTGCTACCAAATTTAACAGATTACATTAGGGTTAACTCTATGTTGTATTTTCATAGATTTTTGACAAATATATGATGACATGTATTCAACTTTTTGATTTCATGCAGAATAACAGTTTCACTGCACCAAAATCCTAAAAATTTCCTGTGTTCTACCTATTTACCCCTTCCTCCCTCTGAACTGTTGGCAACCACTGATATTTTTACTGCCTCCATAATTTTCTTTCTTTCATAGTCTCATCTAATTGGAATCATATAGTATGTAACCTTTTCAGATAGACTTTTTTCACTTTTCAATATGCATTAAAGTTTCCTCCATGGCTTTTCACAGCTCAATGACTCATTTCTTTTTATTATAATACTAGAGGCACGGTGCATGAAATTCATGCATTGGGGGTGTCCCTCAGCCCAGCCTGCACCCTCTCCAATCTGGGACTGCTCATGGGATGCCCGACTGCCCATTTAGGCCCGATCCCTGTGGGCAGTCAGATATCCCTCTCACAATCCAGAACTGCTGGCTCCAAACCGCTTGCCTGCCTGCCTGCCTGATTGACGCCTAACCACACCTTGCAGCCTGATCAATGCCTAACTGTTACCCTGTTGGCCCAGTTGCCCCCAACTGCCCTCCCCTGCCAGCTAAGTCACCCCTAACTGCCCTCCCCTGCTGACCTGGTGACCCATAACTGCCTTCCCCTGCTAGCCATCTTTGACCACATGGGGGCGGACATCTTGTGTGTCAGAATGGTGGTCAATTTGCATACTGGTTGTGACTAATTACCATATCTGGTCATGACTGTGAGGGCATTGTGATCAATTTGCATATTACCCTTTTATGAGTATAGCTTCCACTGTATGAATGTGCCACAGATTGTAAATCTACTCAATGAAGTACATCTTGGTTGCTTTCAGGTTTTGGCAGTTATTACTATAGCTGTTATAAACATTCCTGTGTAGGTTTTCTGTGGACATAAGATTTCAACTCATTTGTTTGGATGAATAGCAAGGAGCATGATGCTGGATGATATGGAAAAAGTATGTTTAGTTTTATAAGAAACTGCCTAACTATAATTTCAAGTGGCAGTACCTTTTTCTAGTACTTCTGAATGAATTTCCTATATAATAATGAATAGAATATATATATATATTATATGTTATATGTTATGTTATATGTTATATATTACATATATATATATATGTAATATATAACATATAATATA